>NW_017617232.1:0-60000 GCF_001879475.1 Ipomoea nil | reverse complement strand
ATAAATAAAAACTAAAATAAGAAGACAAAGTTAAAGCTTCTTAAATAAGAACCTTTTGACTTCTCAATACTTGACCACATTGATGGGCAAACAATTATGTTTATAAGAGTCTCATTGCTCCTCTTATATAGATGAGCTCTCTCTTTTCAAACATTTTAAATGTGAGATCAAAATGATCCCACATCATTTACAAAGGGTGCCGGTGGCTCGCCTTTGTCTTTTTTTTTTTTTGGTTAATTTTAATTTTATTTTGTATATAGTTTTTTTTTTGGATTATTATTATTATTGTTGTTGTTGATGTTGTAATCTGATTATTTGGCAAATTCGTCAAAATTTTAATAAACTCGTCTGTTTAACATTTTATATTTAATCAAAACACCAAAAATATTATTTAATAACTTAGCAATTTGCTCCAAACTGCTAAAAACTAAAACAACTCATATACATTTTGGGTTAATCTTTCTCAAACCCCCTAATAAATTAAAAAAAAAAAAGGGAAAATTGCACTTTTCATCCCTAAGTTATTGGGTAATTGTAGAATTCGTCCCTAAGTGTTGGTCATGCTCACTTTTTGTCCCTAAGTTATCATTGGCTTTGCACTTTTCGGCCCTGAGTTATAAGGTAATTGTAGGATTCGTCCCTAAGTGTTGGTCATGTTCACTTTCCGTCCCTAAGTGTTGGTCATGTTCACTTTCCGTCCCTAAGTTATCATTGACATTGCACTTTTCGTCCCTGAGTTATACTAAAATTGCAAATTTTGCCCATAGTCACTGCTACATAAATGGTGTACTACGTCACTTTTTAAATAACCGTTGTCTAATATATTGTGTTATACACTTATACTACGTCACTTAATAGACGACAATTGTTTAAATAACTACCTATATAGTTGACATACACGAAAGTTTTTTAACTACCGTATATAGTTAACATACACGACGATTTCCAAAACCGTTGTAGAAAGTGTATATTTACAACGGCAGTCACTTACACGCGCGACACTTCGAAAACTGTCGTGTATATGTAAAAACCGCTGGTGGTTATTTAAAGTGTATGACGTAAAAAAAAAAATTAATTAAGTTATATACGGCGGTTATTTAAAAACCCGTTGTCTATTAAATGACGTAGTATAACAAAATATATAAGATGGTGGTTATTTAAAAAACATCCGTCTATTAAGTGACGTAGTATACCATTTATGTAGTAGTGATTAGGGACGAAAATTGCAATTTTAGTATAACTCAGGGACGAAAAGTGCAACGCAAATGATAACTTAGGGACGCAAAGTGAGCATAAACAACACTCGGGGACAAATTCTACAATTACTCTATAACTCAGGGACGAAACGTGCAACACCAATGATAACTTAGGGACGAAAATTGAGCATGACCAACACTCAGGGACGAATTCTACAATTACCCTATAACTTAGGGACGAAAAATGCAATTTTCCCAAAAAAAAAATTAAAAAAAAAAAACTAAAATAAGAAGCCATTAAGATAAGGTTTCTTAAATAAGAGCCTTTTGACACGTTGGGTTTCAATAGGTTGAGGAAGTTTACATGTTACAGGGTCAATCGAATAGTTATGTTGTGGAACCGTGTCCACCTTGCAAGGTGGACACAGTTCTATGTTTATAATTACTAAACTATATGTTCATTATTATAAAGCTATATATTCATAATTTTTGAACTTCATATTCATAAGTACGTATTGAACTCTATATTTATAATTACAGAACTCTAAATTCATAGTTACTGAACTATATGTTCATAATTATAAAGATATATATGCATAATTTTTAACTTCATATTCACAATTATTGAATCTCTATATTCATGATTACATAACTATATGTTCATAATTATGTTCACAACACTATGTTCATAATTATAGAACTATATGTTCATAATTTTTTGAATTATATATTAATAATTATGAACAATTTTTGAACTGTGTCTACATTTCAAGGTGGACACATATCCACAGCATAATTTGTCAGGTTAATAGTACTAAAATAAAAAAAAAAAAAAAAAAAAAAGTCTTTGGACTTCTCATACTTGCCCATATTGATGGGCAAGCAATTATATGTTTGTAAATGCCCCTCTTATATAGAGGAGTTTAAGAGCTCATCTTTCCAAACATTTTCAATGTGGAATCAAAATGATCCCACATCATTTACAAAGGGAAGCCACCTTTGTCTTCTTCTTCTTTTTTTTTTTTTTTTTTTTTTTTAATTTTAAATTTATTTTGTATATAGTTTTGTTTGGATTATTAAATTTGTTGTTATTGTTATTATTATTATTGTTATTGTTATTGTTATTGTTATTATTTTAATTTTAATTTTATTTTTTTATTATTACATTATTACATAGGATTTTTATTATACTTGAACAATAATATTATCAATTATATTATTATATTATAGAATATAATACCATACATAATGTTACCAATTATGCAATATTACCAATTAATAGATTTTTTTTTTAATTTCCATTAGACATTTACTTACCAAATAAGCTTTACTACAAAAGTTTCGGCGGGAAAATGAAATTGGATGATTTTGTTGTTGTTTTTTTTTTTTTTAAAAGGGATGATTTTGTTTTTATATAATAATAATAATAATAATAATAATAATAATAATATATAATATATAATATATATAGATTAATTATTACCCTAATACTTAATTTATAATTCTGATTTTAAAATTCTTCTTCTTATTATTAACATTAACATTTGATTAGTTTTATAAAAAAAATGTAAATTCTAAAATTTGTATGAATAAATTTAAACTCTAATCCGACGCATTTCCTTATATGATTGTATAATTCATTTTATATACACATAATATTTATTAAAATGAAAATAGGAAAATTCTATAATATAATTTCATTAATTATAATTTATATTGATAGATTTATAATTAAAAAATTACATTTAAAAATTTAAAAAGTTGCATTTAAATTTTGCATGATTATTATAGTGCATAAGTGTATGTATGATCAGAAATATTCATGTTTTGTTAATTTAATAATTTCATTTCTTTAATTATATTTCATATTTTATTAATTGTAATTTAACTAAATTGTCACAAATATTTCTAGGGAAGAAATCTTATATTTCTCAATTTCTTTAATTATATTAATTATAATTACCAAATATTGTGACAATTACCATAATAATTTCATTAATTATATTACTTATATTAATTATAATATTTGTAATAATCTCTTCCAAAATTTAAATACATTACCATAATAATCACACAAAATAATGAAAGAAAAATTATCAAAATTATTATCTTTAATAAAAATAAGGAAATTATATTAAAAATTAATTATATATTAAGATAAGTATAATTTTTTTCATGCCAATATATTATACATTAAGTATAAAAATATATATGTATATAAATTACCATAATAATTACACCGAAAAAGGTAACAATATATAATTATTAGGTAATAATATTAATAATTAATTATTAAGGTAAGTATAACTTATTTTGTACTAATAATATTATCCATTATATATATATATATATATATATATATATATATATATATATATATATATATATACTTTTAATTTTATATTGATAACCATAGTCTATGTATATACTTTAAGAATATATTCATTATTAAAGATTAAAGATGAGATATAATTTAAAAAGTAAGTTATTTATTAGATTACCTAATATAATTATCTTACTAATTGATTTAATGCTACTATGTATAATTCATATATTTGAAAACTTTTTAAATCGAAATATCCATTAATTGCCTTAATAATTAAAATAATTGTTAGTCAATCAATATTCAATAGTACTAAAAGTATTATTTGAATTTTTATACATAAGATATAATATTATTAAATCGAAATAATTAAAAATAATGTGTCCATATTACAAAAAATTTTATAATAGTAATTTTTATTGCATAATAGAATTTGACAATTATTAAACATTTTTTATGGTAATTATTGTATGACTTTTAATACTAAAATTATTAGGTAGAATTTTTATAATTAAGGTATAATATTCTTAAGGTAAAATATTGCTTATATATGGTTTACCCGTATTAACCATCACTATATTAAATTAATAAATAATTCTTTTAATATAATATATTATTAAATCTAAACATATGATTAATATTTATTCAATATTATTACGGAAGTATTACAATTATAAATTTTACTCCATATTAAATTTTAAATGGCTTAGCATATCGAAGCAAACATGGTAAGTCAATAACATTATTTTACATTAGTAAAGTGATTTTATATCAAGGAATGTCAGATGAAGAATAAAATCAAAATAATACTCTATTGAAAAAAAAGTCACAGTACTTAATCATTTTTTTCCTAAAAAAAAAAATTTTAAATGGCAAGAAAAACGTCTTGAAGGGAAAGACAAACTACTCTCTTATTACAAAAAATGTACACTTTAAAAACGGAGAAATTGAATCGAAACAAAGTCCAATGCTTTGATATATTGACAACTAAAAAATGCTTTTAATTTCATTTTGGTTTTTATTGTATTCTTTGTATGGTTCCCTCTATAAGTCTATATATATTTACATATACACATAATTCGTCCCTCGATCACAAAACTTTATCATCTTGATGAGCAAGGAACTCTTTTGCTTCCCAATCAATCTTTCTAGATCTGTATCTTCTCCACGCAAAAAAAAAAAAAAAGACAAAAAAAAAAATATATATCAACATTTTTTCTTATGAACCACTTTTGTTGTTTAAAAACCATAGAATACAAAAAAAAATAAAAACAAAACAAAACCCAAAAAGAAGAAAAAAGGGAAAATGACACTTTTTCCCCCTATGTTATATACTTATAGCACTTTTTCCCCCTCAATTATTTATGTAAGCACATTAGCCCCCTCAATTATTTTAAAAGTGGTGGTTTTTCCCCCCTGATATATTAAATTGACATTTCTACCCTTAAAGTAAACATTTTATTTATTTTATTTCTCCAACAAATTATTGTGTATATGTAGCAATGACCACGGTTCGGTTCGAACTGAACCGGACACTATAGCAATCGAATTAAAAGTTTCCGGTTATGATTCAGATCTAGAATCCAATATTTAGATTTCAATTTATGAACCAAAAAAACTGGATCATGAACCGTGAACCGGCGGTTCCGGATCCGGTTCGTGATTTTGAACCGTCTTTATTTTAAATTTTATTTTATCTTTTATTTTAAAATAGTCTAAATTCAACAATAAATGTATTTTATTTTTCAGTTTGGAACATGAACCGGCCATTTCGATTTGCGATTTTAATAAACTCTAAATATCGCGTTTTGATTCTAAATTGTAATTGGAATATTTTGGTTTGGTTGCTATAATATCTGTTTGGTTTGAACCAAATTATAGTAATAATTTGTTGGAGAAGAAAAATAAATGAAATATTTATTTTAAATATTTATTTTAAGGGTAAATATGTCCATTTAACATTTTAGGGGGGAAAAGAGCCACTTAAATAATTCAGGGGGAAAAAGTGCTATAAGTATATAACTCAGGGGGAAAAAGTGCCATTTTCCCAAGAAAAAATAAAAGAAACTAAAATGATGAAAACCTCACCAATGTAAATCACGTATCAACCTCAACTATGGAAGATCACATGATGATTAGAAGTCTATTGCTTCCCGGTCAATCTTTCTAGATCCGTATAGTATCTTCTCCACAAAAATAGACCAAAAAAAAAAAAGAATATATCAACATTTTTTCTTACGAACCACTTTTGTTGTTTAAAAATCAAAAAATACAAAAAAAATAAAAACAAAACAAAACCCAAAAAGAAGAAAAAATAAAAGAAACCAAGATAATGAAAACCTCACCGGTGCAAATCACGTATCAACCTCAACTGTGGAAGATCACAGGATGATTAGAAGTCTATTGTTTCCCGATCAATCTTTCTAGATCCGTATCTTCTCTACAAAAATAGACAAAAAAAAAAGAATATATCAACATTTTTTCTTACGAACCACTTTTGTTGTTTAAAAATCAAAAATACAAAAGAATAAAAACAAAATAAAACCCAAAAAGAAGAAAAAATTAAAGAAACTAAGATAATGAAAACCTCACGCAAATCACGTATCAACCTCAACTGTGGAAGATCACAGGATGATTAGCAAAAATCAATAAAATAATTAATCTTAGTTGGGGTTGTGTATGGTCATATAAGGTGTATTTATACACAATGAATGAGATAAAAGGGTTTAGTATTGAAATTATAAAATGGTAAGAGATCTCAAGAAAGGTAAAATCTTTAATATTATTAAAATGCCATATTTGTCTAAATATTTGATATTACAAAAATGCCTCTAAGTTTTGGGGGGAAAACTTGGCTAGGAGGATTTTACTTATATATATATATATATATATATATATATATATATATAGATAGATAGATAGATATAGATTGAGGAATAAATGTGAGCAAATAAATAACTCAGGGGTGAAAAGTGCTATATGCCTTGCAGAATTCTGAAATGCAGTGAAAAAGTGTCATTCTGAAATGCAGAATTCTGATGCCTTGCTGACGTAGTGACTACCGACGCCACTTTTTTCTTGCAGTCGAGAATCTCTGAATCGTTCGCTCCCTCCGTCACAATTCAGATTTCAGAATCGACTCGGTTTCTGATCTATGGAGAACGCCGATCCAGTTCCTCAATCTGCTCCTCCTTTTTCTTCCGATCCCTCAGATTCCCGCAACCGCCAACCACCGCAGCTCCGCTACTTGCACTGCAGCTGCTTCCGCCGCTGCTGCCGCTGTTTCTGCTGCTTCTACGCCTAATCATCACTCAAAAACACCTCACTCTTTTGCTACCATAGACCTTTAGTGTCTTTATTCATCATCAGTATTGTTTTTTTTTTTTTTTTTCCTAAAATTTTCTTGTACAATGATATGGGTTCCTTTCTTTTTGTTTCTTCAATTTATAGCTTCTTGACTCGGTGTGTATGTATGTGGAATATTTGTACACACATTTTTTTACTTCTAGTAATTTATTCAAATATGTATTCTCGTGCTAAATTAACCAGAACAATATGCTCCATATCTATGATTATCAAATAATCATAATTGAAGCGGGGAAAATGAAACACCAAAGATATATGCTAGAAATGAGGAACAATAACTGTATGTTGCAATTGCAAGAATGAGATGTGTTTAGTGTTGGGTTGTTTACAACTTACAAGCATTTTGTTTGATTTACTAATTCTTAAAAAAAAAAAAAAAAGCTTTCTTGGGTTTCCAAAGTTGTTTGAGAAGCATGGATCTCTATTTGGAGACTGAAAGTGGGATACCACCGTGTGGATTGAACTGTTTAGGTAGTTAAATGATTAATATGTGGATTTCAGAGGAAATCGTCTGAATTCTGAAATGTTTGGTGTTATGGATTGTAAAGGTGTAAAGGTTTGCTTATGAGGATGCAATTCCAATGCTGGGGAAAGCTACTTGATTTCCTGATGAGTTATGCTCAAATGAAGTGTCCACTGCTACAAAGGTGTGTACCCTTTATCGCTTCTGTAATGTTATTCTTCTGTAGAGTTTCTAATTTAAATTTTATGCTGGTAATGCGCTCTGAAGCACAATGACTGATTCTTTGTTGTTTGGGTGATATCGTGTCACTGTAAGAATTTAGCTATCAACTATGGAAAAGGTTTGAAAAGAAAAAAATCTATACACAATGTACATAATAGGAAGGGTAAAGAGTCTAATAAGCTGGGAATAGTTGGTCACCATGCTTTCCTGAGTAAAAAGGTATTACATGTATGTATAGTTGTCTCTAGGTTCTTGGATTTAAAAGTATTCCTAAGTTCCCTGTTCCTGAATAAAAATGTATTGCAGGTTCAAGACTAGTATCACTATGGATCCCTAAATCCCCGTTCTTGCAATGCATGATCTTTTTGTTTTGTTTGTTTTCTTTGATTTTTATTTTTTTAAAATTTATTTTATGTTTGTAGACTGGCATCTTTTACTTTGTTTTGTTTTGTTCTATTATGGCGTAGAGCTTTACATCATGTGTAGATGTGCTAGACCAATTATGATGTACCTTTTATTTTGATTTTTGACACAACTAGAAAGTAAATGTATATAATGACAGATATGGATGCAGAAAATAAATGTATGAACTCAACTTCATAGCTCTTGTGTTCCTCCATATATGCCCATTTTATGATTATCTAAAGGCCCGAGATGCATTTGTATCTTCTCAAGTTTCTGGCAAGTGGTGGCTATGGCATTTGATATTATCTTGATTATGATGTTAAACACTTCCAGTTATCAGGGATGTTTACAGCTTGAATCTTGATGTTTGAAAATAAAGAATGAAATAAGGATAGGGGTTCAAAATGCAAGTTTTACTGAAACAATAAAGATACCTATTTCTCTGTAAAAGAAGATTGTGAAATGGAAAATAGAAACATGCCACAGAACAAGCTTTGGGGACAGAAAGGAAAAACTGAAGTTCTATAGGGGCTAAGTCTTTTATTTGTTTGGGTTCATATATAGGTTTGGTTTTAAATTATGGGGGGCTACTGGATACTGATTAGAGATGAGTATTTCAGTTAATTGTTGTTCCAAAGCAATATTCCAATAACTACCTTAATTCATCTGGAACTAAATTTCTCAGGGTTCCTACCTGTATCACAGATCAAGTAGTTAGTAGTGTCTTAAGCTTGAGTCATTTGCTTATGTCCTAGGATTCATTTTTATGAATTCTATGAGCCTATAAATCCCTATATATGTTCATTTCCATCAGAGTTCAATTACAAATTAACTTGAATGTTTTTTCACTGAATGTTACACTGTGATGCATTTATCAATTCTTACTTTACGAGGTCTATTCTTAATGAATTGTAGGTTGAATTCCAGGATGATTCACCACAAAACCCTAACATCACTCTTTTCATCCAACCCCCAATCAGCCCAAAGTAGCAGGATGTGGTAGTCTTTATTTTTACAAAGTAGCTGTAGGTCCACTAAGAAAAAACATTAATGGTGACAATCTGTTAGAGGAAGGAACAATGGAGAATTGAATTGAAAAAGGAAACAACAAGGATATGTAAAATATCATCCAGCAAGAAATGGTTCTTGCCCAGCTATACTCAGTCCTTATTTATTCTAATTACTACTGCCTGCCTCAACACTAAGGAAGACTCCCTATTTATAATCTCATATTGTATAGGAAAGTAAATAGCATAATATCCTCCCCTGATTCCCTGCTGCAATCCCATAACTTATGCTTTATTTGTAATATGAAATTATGCTGCTTGATTGATTCTCATTTCCATTTGTGTCCTGATTTCCTTTCTTTCTCTTGAGTAAACAATCCACTGGTGTTTTATCATTGCCACCCTCTACATTTGTTTATGTAATACATTAATTCATTTTATTTATCTGCTAAAGCTATACAGTCTGTGTAGGTGGGATCTATCTATTTACTAACCCATTGCAAACCTTATATTATTCATGTTTAGTGGTAATCTTACCTTGCCATCAAAGTGTGTTTGGAACTTTGGATGTTGATGTTTAGCAAAGTCTTGATTTTGCAAAAGGCATCCAAATAGATGTGGTGTGAAGAGTGCCTGGTAGTTTGGTAAACTGCTTTTGGAAGGCCTGTAAGCTTTACAGGCTGATTGATAGTCTCTGCAAGCTGTGTTGTTGTACAGTTGAGCTCTGGATTGTCTCTATGTAATGTCTTTACAACCATTTAGACCTAGGCATCCTTCTTTAAGATCAACTTTCTAATCAACTCTCTATTCACCAAGATGCTTTACAATTATCCACTCCTTTCTAAAGAAAGGCTTGCAGCCTTGCACAAAATTCAAAATCATAGCTATTTTAGAATCATCAAAGGACAGTCTAGGAGGCTACTAGACAATAGCTTATTTTAATCTATAATTCCCTGATTTTTCGAGACAAGTTTGCACATTTTGAAATTATTATTGCCTCTATGCATCCCTTTAACCTGTCTTTGCCAAAGGCGTTAAACCTATCTATAAATCCATTATGGACCCATCCACATCTGGAGAGTTACATAGTCTGAAACCTGTTGATCCTGTGTGTACTAGGATTCTAGGAATATAGAATTTGTCCAACGTCAAGTATAAGGAACAGAGCATGTACGTCCAACCAAGATCTGATGGATAAGATTTTGGATCAGACAAATTTCCAAACATTTAAGTCAGACAGCAGCATGCTTCCAAACAAGAAATAATGACCGCCACCTTGAATTAGAAAGGGAACTTTATATACCCTTGTAGGGGTGGGTGAAAGATATTTTCTGTGTGTTTCAGAAACTGTGCACCTAATATATAGAAAACTGAGTTTGGACTTCTGATGGGTTGAACTTGGTGGGATCAAGATAGGTTTTCAACCTTGAGTAAATGTGCATTTCCGGCAATATTTTGAATTACTACATTAGTACATTATGCAAGTCGAAGACAACTTGGTGTGATTTGTTTTGTCTGATAAATTGAATTTACAGGCTGTCTAGGCTGGTCACTGGTGCTATTAAGGAAACCTATATTGGCAACACCTCATATTCAGTTCAATGAAGAATTGAAGATTATATAGGTTACTTGAGTCTTAAAATTTATTCATCCTGTCCATCAGGAGCTGTTTGATGCAGGTTTTTCTTAAAAGTTGATTTTTGAATGGAGCAGCCAAATAGTTGAAAAGGCCTGTAGGGTACGGGGTAACAAGGCTCCACGAGTTGCTTTCTACTATGCAACGCCAGATTTGACATTTCAACATTCTAAAGGATTTATTAATGTGATAAGCTTGAAGCCGGCATTTATTCTCTTTATGATCCTTATCACGCACGCCCTTCCCTGTCACCTTTCATAGTTATGGGGCGCCTCCATCTACCAGTTTGTTTTTTGCTTGCCTGATTTAAAAAAAAAAAAAAAAAAAACCGTGTGACTCGTTTTCTTGATTATACTGAGCATTCAATAGCTTGTGATGTACAGCTGGTTTCATGGACAGTTGGGAATTGGGATAACTTAGCTTGGGTGTGTGATGGATGCTAAGATTGTAACAGAAATTGTTGAACAACTCTTTGCAGGTGCATGAACATGATTGTTCAAATCCATGTATTTACCTAACAAGGCTTCTTCAAGATCTGATATGGAGTTGCCATTCTGGTGATAAACCACCTCTGCATTCACTTTCATGTGGTCCATTCCAGGTAGATGCTGGCTGGTTGCAATTATTGCAACTCTGGGGACTCTCCTCGACACTCACCTAACAAGTTGAAGGTGTCAAGATTGCATAATATATTATTCAAAAATTCTACCCTGTGGTCCTTGAGGATTTGATTCAAATTCCTAGTACCAGAAAGAGAGATAACAGGAGATAATGAAACAAGATTCTCATGTCTACAACTATTTCTAACTTTCACTTTATGTGCTGCTGCTGCTGTTGCCTGTTAACATTGCCATCAACTTTGTCCCTCTGATGCCATGTTGGGCGGAGGCTGGTGAAGGGTCAAATTCAGCAATTGCAGGGCGTTTGGTTGGGAAGAAGAAATTATGGAAGAAAAAAATTGTGATTCGATGAGAAAAGAATAAGGCGATAATAAAATAGGAATTCAAATTACATTGTTTGGTAAAAAGGAATTGAATTATTGGGAATGGGAAAGAAAAAAAGTGATATAAAGACTAAAATGTTCTTGTGTAGTAATAATAATCAAGGGCAAAAAGGTCTTTTCTTTACTTTTTCCTTTCCTTACCTTTCCATGCTGAATTGCAATTCATATGAGAGGGGGTATGAATTACAATTCATTGAATTGAGAGAAATGCAATTCTCTCCAACCGAACACTGTAGTTTTCACTTTTACTGAATTTCATTGTAATTGAATTACAATTCATGCCAACCAAACACCTCAGCTGGCTAGGGGATTGTTGCGCGAAGGTCGGTGAAAGGTCAAATTCAGCATCATTTTTTTTTTGAAAAACGTGATGTGCCACGGATTTGAATTCCAACAAGAGTAAAAAGTAAAAACTGTGCAATTAAGGCCGGTAGGTAGCGCTTGACCCTTGGATGGATCACCAACTGTTTGGTTTCTATCTAGTGGTATTGGATTTATATTTGTTTTCTTTTATTAAGGTCAATGTTAGTAGAAAACTGGGAATAATTGTAAAATCCTATTTGTATTGATGCTACTAGGTATTTTTCCCTTTTTCTTTTTTGGTGGTAAAGATATAATAATAATGTGAATAAAATATTAACCCAGCATGCCAAATGAACAGAAACTGTCTTCAACTGGTTTGTTGGAACATAAATATGCTGCTAAAACCACTGGCAAAATGCATTGTTTCACAAATCTTGTCTTTATCACTAATCTTTAATTTCTTAACACCTATCATTACCCATTTTATTATTCAATATTTAATTGACTAATCCTAATTAGGGAAACACCTCAGGGGGAGGCAGCGCATGAATTTCCGGTATGGGACAAAAAGCATGACATCTGGTTACATGGTCTGTGATTTCTGAAAGTGACTTAAATACTACTTCTATTTTTGCCTCCCTCAAACCCCCCTCCCTCCCCCCAAAGCAGGGGAACCAAAAATTTATTAATGTTTGGTAAATAGCTGTTAGCCGATTGAGTTAGTAAGTTTGAATAGTTGATAACATTAGCTGATTGTAAAAAAGATGTTTGGTAAAATTAACTGTTAGCTTATAACTGATTACATTGAAAATGACTTTCTCAAAAAGTTGATAGAAAAAATTATTTTGAACAGTTTTTTAAATTTTAGCCCTTTAAAGCAATAAGATGTTATAAAAAAAAATTAATTAATCAAATACTTATATTGGTTGTTTAACCAAATCAAACAGCTAATAGTAGTCAAATGAGCTAAAATTGACTGATAAACTAATTATGTTATCAAACATGACCTTTGTCAAATTGCCTCAATATTTAACTTAGGTGTGTTTAGTCTTAACCACTTGGGTATTTAGTTTTAATTTCGTTTAGTTTGACTAGTATCCTCGTGATTAATATTCAATTTCAAACATGATGAATATTTAATTTCAAACATGATGAATATTTAATTGAAATGTAATGTACATAGTCATATTGCAGGATGATCTAAATTGTCACCAAAATTTTATTTATCAACCAATATATTTGAGTTAGTTAATTAAAGGAGTCAAAGTCTATGCATACATGTGTGTGTGAGAGGTCAATTTAATTTATTTACTATTCTTATTTTCTAATCACACCAAACAAGTTTAGTAGGGTTGAGCTAATTTTTTCCGTCGGGCATAACTCACTGATTTACTAGGTAAATTTGGAGTAAAAAATTAAAGTTTGAAACTCGACAGCGACAATATAAGAATTATGTTTGAAGTGCACAAATTCCTTGTGTTCACTGGAATTTGACCCTAGCTATTTGTTTATTTATATCTTGGGATTAGGAATTCAATCTTTTGGAACAAGGGTTGAGCTAGTTAAGTTTTAAGAAAATACATGTACTCCCATTCTCTATTTCCAACTTTTACTTCCACACTTAAAATATTGATGTAGACACTGTTACATGGATCCACATGAAGAAAATAGCCTATCAGAACTAGCCACATCAGGGAGTAAATTTGAGAGAGTAGGATTTGCGAGTACGTGTAGTAGAACTCTAAGTTTTATTAGAGTGTTTCCCTCTTACTATTTTTTTTTTTTTTTTTAACTCCCCTCCTTAGCTCCTTTTATTTATTTATATTTTAGGAGAATGTACGGGGAATGACCAACTTACCCCTTTGACCATGCATCAATGTTGTAAAAATCGACTTAGGCGCCGACTAGGCAAAGACGATTTTAACTCTAGGCGGCTTTTAGTCGACCGACCGAGGTGCCGAGTTGGGCGCTTAATTAGGCCGAGTTGAGTGTCTAACTTGGCCGAGTCGGGCGCCCAACTCGGTCGAATAATTTTTTTTGCCTTCTCAGCTATTCTTTTTTTATATTTCTCCAGCCATGTACTCAATTAACCATCTAACATATGCAGCTGACTAGTTTGAGGATTATAATAGTCTAACAACTCCTAGCCTTGAATGGAAAAAGTGGAGACGATATACTCAGATTACTCGGCCACCTATGCGCTTTAGGTGCTAGGAGTCTCATAGGGACCCGACTAACATGTAACGCTTTCTGCAACATTGCCTGCATAACAACATAAGAGATAGCATGCAACGGGTATCACCTTATATTATCAATGATTTTTTTTTTTTTTTTGATTTTGTTTTGTTTTGTTTTTGTCTAACAACAGGTTTTCTTAGCCGACTAACCATCACACATTAATATTAATTATATTCGTGCTTCGTAAAACCTTAAAGTAGCAAAACACTCAAATTTTAAGGTACCTACGCTTTTAAGGATGGAACCCAATTTTTAATATTTTTGTAATATTACTAAAATTCAAATTGTAATGCCCTAATATATATAGAGTATATATAGAGCGGGGTACAAAGTGATGAGGCGGCGGCGGGGGTGGGGGGTAGTTTTGGGAACATATGATGATGAGGGAAGGGGAAGTGAATGTGAATCAGACAAAAGGGTATAGATGAGAGCATGGAAACTGGCGCTTTGGACATTAAAGCCACCCAAATCCAGGAATCTCTCTATTACTGCACCAATAAGCTCCTACTTTCATCATTCTTTTCCTACTTTGGACAAGCAATGGAATGCATAATTATCCCTTTTACTAACTCATTATATAATATAATATATGTATATGCAGTCAAGGGGGTAGGGGTAGGGGTAGGGGTGGGGGGTTTGAAAACTACATAAATTCTTCTTCTGCATTACAGCTATTCATACTCCTCATATCACACAATTTTCATCATTCTTTCTTTCACTTTTCATTATCCCATTGGACCTTTTTTTTTTTTTTTTTTACCATTTTCCCACTTTTCTATATTTTCCTCACTTGCACCTTAATCCCAACAATCAAATTAAATAGCCAAATGGTCAAATAATTTGTAGTCGAGCTCTCAAATGGGGTCACGGGAACATGTAACAGACTCAGTAGTACTAAAAAATGGAATGAAACAGAATATCTTGAAATGGGAATTTTAAATAATTAAAAAAAAAAAAGAAGTAAAAAAGCTAATAGACAAAAGTACAACCAACCAACTTCTGATTCCCTACTTATATTCCATTCTTTTCTTCTTCTTCTTCTTTTTTTTTTTTTTGAGTATTTTTTTTTGTTTGTGGTTTTGGTTCCTCCTTTCTTTACCTATGGGTGCTGCAGAAATCCAAGAGCTTCTTCCTCCCTTCAACAATTTCATCAAAGAAATCATCAAGCTGCCCAATGATATTCTCAGTCCCAGATCTCAAAACCCCAAAACAAGCCTTCAAACTCTCAATTTTTTCTCTGATCCCATCTTCATCACCACCCCCACTCCTCTCCAGTTCACCCCTCAGCTCATCCATGGCTGCCTTTGATCTCTTAAACTCATAAAGCAAAACCCCATGCCCACCACCCATCTGCCTCTGATTCATCTCTTCAGCCACCCTTTGCTGCAATCTTGAGATTGAGATCATGAATGCTGACCCAAAAAACAGGCAGCCTTCATAGCTGCTTGGGGGGTGGTTTGATTCTGCAGGCCAGCAATAGACTAGGCCATAGAGTAAGATGATGAGCAGAAGAGAGCTGACATTCCTCATTGCATATAGGACTCCCCTGAACCCATTGAACCCATTCAGCTTTGACTCCTTCACTGAAACCACCCCATCAAACCTTAGGCATAGTGGCTCTATTCTTGTCTCCATTAATGCCCTGTTCTCTTCCTCCAGTCCCATTGCTTCTCTTCTACACCCTGTTATTGCCCTCATCACCTGTTGTTTTCATCAATCCAATCCAGATTCAGGATCAAACGCTTTTCACTACGTTAAAAAGTCAAAAGCTTTCGAATGGCAAGGTGCTGGACTTGACCATTTACCAGCCTCCGCCCAACAATTTTCCCTATCCTTCCCAAGACTAAAACCTATGACAGGTTATAATATCACTTATTAAGATCAAGAGTTTATCACTACGCCAAAAGCTATAGCTAATAGCATAATTTTGGAGGAGACTGGACTTGCCTTTTACTGGCCTTCGCCCAACAATCCCATAGCCTTAATTGATTTAGCCATTTACCGGGCCTCCGCCCAACAATTCACTCTGATATCACTTATTAGATCAATGGTTTATCACTACGCCAAAAGCTATAGAGCATAGTGTTGGACTTACCCTTTATTGGCCTTCGCCCAACAATCCCATAGCCTTGATTGATTTAGCCATTTACCGGGCCTCCGCCCAATAGTTCTTGGGACTAGAACTCATGACATGACTTTGATATCACTTATTAGATCAATGGTTTATCACTACGTCAAAAATAGACAGATTGCTGAACTTGACCCTTTACTGGCCTCTGCCCAATAATTCTTTAACCGTGATCGATTTGGCTCTTCACCGGTCTCTGCCCAACAATATTTAATTCAAGAAAAGAAGAAGAAGAAGAAGACTCACCTGGCGAGATAATTGGGGATTGAGATGGTGATGGGAATCAAGGGAAGATGTGAGATTAAAGCCAGCAGAATAGTAATTCTCCATCCCAGAAACACCAGACTTGAGGACATGGCAGACTTCCCAAAGCTTGGAGCTCTCATCCATATACTCATCAAGCCACTTCTCCCCCACAGGCAAGTGGAGCTTCTGAACAAGAAGAATGAGGTGAGAGTGAAAGGATCTTAAGAGGGCCAGAGCCCTCTGCAGGAATTGGATGGACATGAAATTGGTGGAGAGGAAAACACATTCCAGATCATCAATACCCCTGGTGAGGAAGGAGTAGAAGCCATTAACAGAGTTTGTAGAGGAAGGATCCATGGCCATGGGAGAGGTGAGGAAGAAATTCAAGGAGTTTGGGGTGTTGAGGGAGAAGGGAAATTTAAGGTTAAATAAAGAGAAAGAAGGAATGAAGATTTCTTAGAAGCTCAGGTTTCTATAGAGGTTGTGAAAAGGATTGTTGGGAGCAATGATGGATGTTTCCTATGGAGGAGAAAGGATGATTGGTAATCTGCCATTTTCATTGTTTAATGAGCAGAAAGGTAAGGGGAGGGAGGAGTTTAGAGTAAGAACTAAAGAATGAAAACCAAAGGGGAAAAACAATATATATTTTATACATATAATATAATATAATATATATATATATTTTTTTTTATTTAAAAAAAAAAGGAGAGCTTTCTCAAAAGAGAGAAAGCAGAAGGAAAACTGAACAACATCAACTCTCTTCCAATTTCTTCCTTTTCCCCCCTCTGCCTTTGATGTTTCCTTTTCCCTACTCTTCTACTTTAAAACATCAAAACACCACACCACACCTTCTGGATATTATTATTATTATAAAAAAACACATAACTTCCTTAGTGGATTCCTAATCTCTTTAATAATATAGTGTGTTTATGATTCAAATCTGAGAATTGATTTATTTTGTGGGAGCTGTCTTTCACTTCAAGGTTATTGGAAATCATGTCAATTTTGAATATGCAATCCTTGTATCTTATGTGTATGTATATATATATATATATATATGGGTTGGTTCCGGTGGAAAGGAGCTTTTTGGTGAAAAATGGAGTTAGATTTGAGCCATGATAAAAAAAAAAAGAAAAAAAAAGAAAAAAAAGAGATGTTATAAACCCAGGATCTGCTACTGACACTCATCTCATCTCTTGTGTGTTACTTGTTAGTGGTTGTGTTTTGGGATTGCAAAAAAAAAAAAAAAAACGCGTCCTAAATTAATGAAGCAAACACTAAAAAATGGCGCACATTAAGAAGGAAAATAATACACCTTAAGAAGGCAAACAAAGCACCATAAGAAGGAAAACAACGTACCTTAAGAAGGAAAAATCACGCACCTAAAGCTTTAGACTCACGCACCTTAAGAAGAAAAATAACGCACCTTAAGAAGGAAAATAACGCATCTTAAGAAGGAAAACAATGCACATAAAATTTTAGGTCGACGCACCTTAAGTTTCAACAACTGACACACCTTAAAAAGGAAAACCACGCACCTAAAGCTTTAGACCGACGCACCTTTAGTTTCAACAACTGATGCACCTTAAGCACACAACACAAAAATCATGTACCTTAAATTTGACCTAGATGCAAAAGACCAAATTACCACCGCATTTTTTTTTTTTAAAATTTGTGTTCAATCTGGACTGAGATCAACCCCATCTTCGCACCTCAAACCTATTACCATATATATAAATATTATGAGATTTTGAATTTATATAGGGTACTTGAATATTTTTTTTCATAGTTCTTGATACAAACCAAATGTCTTTTCCAAAACTTATTAATTAGTACTTGATACGATTGACACCGGGTGTTGATCATCATAGTAATCGCCTCCACATATAAATTTTATAATTATTGCAAACTTTTAAATTTGTAATATTTATAAAAATGGCATGTCCTTTCGTTTTTTTTTTTTTTTTAATCATCAATCAATAATTTATCTAAATAGATGCATCAGATCAGTTCTCACTTTTCAATAAAGTTTGTTCTCACCTTAACCTTCCCCTCAATAAAAAAAAAAAAAGGAAATAAAGGGTTATTTTGAAAGATTTTTTTTTTTTTTTCAATTCAATCCTTAATATGACTAAAATATTTTCACTCTTTTTTATTTTTGAAAGAATATAGCAGAGTAGAAAGCATCAAAGAATCATGGTTGCAGTAGACGCTAGTCGAGCGGTAGAGTAGTGCCTAGCGCTTAGACGTCACCTAGACGTGTACATGTGTGGGGGTATATATATATATATATATATATATATATATATATATTATAATAATAATAATAATTAGCAAGGCCGAGTTAACTCGGCTAACTTGACCAAAATGGACGAGTTAACTCGGCCGAATTCGACCAAGTTAGGCGCTAGGCGGACGCCTAGGAGGGAATCGCCATGGCCTAGGGGCACCTAGACCGATTTTTGCAACCGTGCGAAGAATATATGGAAATTTATCAAGTTTCTTTTATTTTCAAGCCTATTTTTAAAATTGTTAAAAGTGAAGTATAAAAAATGAAAAGGTGTATCTTATTTTCTCTTTTATAAAAAAAAATTGAAGTAAAAGGTATTAATTTTATATTGTGTTACATACTTAAATAGTGTATTGGGTCAAAGAGTAGAAATCTATTTATTTATTTATTTTTGTATGAGGGAGGTAAGTATATATTATTGTTGGTAGTAAAAAGAAAGATTGAGTTGGAATGGGGTAGGAAGGACTAGTTGTTGTTCCATATGGATATGGATAGGAGTTCCCGGGGCTTTAGAATAGAGAAGAGTGCTGTTTGGCTTCATTATCTTTCCCCTTTTTTCTTCCTCGAGCAACTGACTTTGTTCCTTTACATCCCCTCTACTCCATTGAAATTTGTGGGGTTTGCCTTCTCCCCTCCCTAGACCCATTTCACATTTCCATCCGCTGCTTGCTAGCTAGCTAATTCCATTTTCTTGTCATCTTTCTTTTAAGTGGATCGGATAGCTAGGGGGTTTTATTTATTTATTATTTCTATATGTTCAACAAATGAAATCATGAGATTCTTTGAATTTGTGTTTCAATAACTTTCTACCATGCAAAATCATTCTTTTTAGGGCAAACACTTCCCCCCACCCCAACAACAACAATAAATAATAATAATAATAATAATAATAATAAAAGTAAAAAGTCAAATAAATTCATCTACTACTCACGAGTGTTTAATCCACACCTTGAATTAAAATAAGATTTAATTTGGCACATTAACTCTTTTACTTAGCATTTTTTTTTTTTTTAAGTTTCTCCGATGAAATGCGATTCAATTAGAATACGGTTACAGAGATAGAGACTAATACTAAAGATAATTGCTACACGTAAAAGTCTCCTGACTAATAGATTATTCTAAGCTGACTAGTCTAACACCACATATTAAATATCTTATTACAAGAGGAAATAATAATAATACTAAACATATTATTCACACACCCCCTCAAGCACAAGGTGGGTGTGCTACCACATTGAGCTTGTCACGAAGAAGCTGGAAGCAAGGACCCGGTAGCGGCTTGGTGAAGATATCGGCTAGTTGATCTTTAGTAGAGACAAAATTAACAATGAAGTCCCCGGATGCTACCTTGTCCCGTACGAAATGATAATCAATCTCTACATGCTTTGTACGAGCATGAAAAACCGGATTAGCACAGAGGTATGTGGCGCCCAAATTGTCACACCATAGAGTGGACGGCTGACCAGAGTGTAAACTAAGTTCCCGAAGAAGAGAAACAACCCACTTGACTTCCGCGGAAACATCTGCAAGAGCTTTATACTCTGCCTTAGTAGACGAGCGGGCAACTGTTCGTTGTTTTCTGGATAACCAAGAGATGAGATTGGAGCCGAGGAACACAGCATAACCACTTGTGTTTTTCCTGTCAACTGGACATCCAGCCCAATCCGAATCTGAGAAGGCATGCAAGGCAGTCGATGTCGACGGTGATAGACGCAATCTATAGTCTTGAGTACCCTTGACATAACGGAGAACTCGTTTCAGCAGACCCCAGTGGTTCTCTGTGGGTGAGTGCATGAACTGACACAATTTATTGACTGCATAGGATAAGTCAGGACGAGTAATCGTCAAATACTGCAAGGCCCCTACAGTGCGACGATATTGAGTGGGATTGTCATACGGTTGCTCAGAAGGTGAGACGGCTTGAGTAACAGCAGCAGGAGTGGCCAACGGCTTGCAATCACCCATTCCTGCACGTGTGAGAATATCACCCATGCAACGACGTTGCGATAGAAGCATACCATCGTTTACCTTCACTGTTTCAATACCCAAAAAGAACCCTGGTGTCCCTAAGTCTCGGATTTTGAATGTTGTGGACAATTGCTTGAGAAGAGTATCAATGAACGCAGAGTCATTACCCAGCATGATTATGTCATCCACATAGACTAATAGAAAGACCCGGGCCGTACCAGCGGTGTAGTGAAACAGAGACACATCTGTCTTGGACGCCGCGAAACCTGTAGAGAGTAAGAAATCATGCAACCTCTTGAACCAGGCACGGGGTGCTTGTTTGAGGCCATACAGGGAGCGCTGGAGATGACAGACGTGATTAGGATGCATGGGATCTTCATACCCTGGCGGTTGTTTCATGTATACTGTTTCTGCTAGATGCCCATTTAGAAATGCATTATGAACATCAAGTTGTCGTAAGGTCCTGTTATATGACACAGCAAGAGAGAACAACAGTCGGACTGTAGTTGGCTTGACAACCGGATCGAAGGTGTCAAAGAAGTCCTCACCGGCTACTTGGTTAAACCCCTTGGCAACAAGTCTCGCTTTGTATCTCTCAACAGATCCATCTGCATTGCGTTTAGTTCTAAAGACCCACTTACACCCAATTATATTCATATGTGATTCTACTGGGACTAGCTGCCAAGTGTTGTTGTGAAGGAGTGCATTAAACTCCTGGTCCATGGCGTCACGCCAATGTGGATGCCTTATAGCTTGAGAGTAGCAAGTAGGATCAATAGTGGCACTTAGAGCGTGAAATTGCTCATCCGTACCTTGTGTCATATGTCGTAGACGCATAGTAAGTGGCACGGGTGGAGCTGGTGGCTTTCTGCGACGAGCTCTGACCGATGCCCTAATAGCCAATGGAGCGGGTTCAGTAGCTAATGGAGCAGGCTCACTAGCCAAGGGTATGGGCTCCGACTCAATCGGTGGTGCAACCGCAACTGGGGGCGGTATAGGTTGCGGTACTAAGGGCCCGGCTGCCCAGGGTGCCGCGGGTGGCGTTTGTTGCGGTGTGTTCTGCACAATTGTGTCTGAAAAGGGAAAAGTAGTTTTGTCAAACCGGACATGACGACAGATATAGATTTTTCCAGTTGTTAAGTCCATGCATCTATATCCCTTATAGGACGGAGGGTAACCTAAGAAGACACATGGGGTGGAGCGATACTCTATCTTATGACGATTATAAGACCGTAGATAGGGATAGCACCGACACCCGAATACTCGTAGGAACGTATATGGTGGGGACATATTAAAGAGACGTGAGTAGGGACTTTGTAACTGTAGGACGGTGGAAGGCATATAGTTTATCAAGGTGGTGCCTGTTTCAAAGGCATAGTCCTAGTACTGCAGTGGGACTTTGATTTCAGCGAGTAGAGCTAACCCGGTTTCGACAATGTGTCTATTCCGGCGCTCTACCCTTTCGTTTTGTTCGTGTGTGTAAGCACATGATTGTCTATGATTTATGCCTAGGGATTGAAACGTGTTATGAAGTTTCCGGTATTCGCCCCCTAGGTCGGATTGAATTGATTTGATAGAACGCGAGAATTGTCGTTCTACCATGACTCGAAATGACTCAAAACATTTGTATACATCTGTCTTTACCCGTAAAGGATAAAACCAGGTAAAGCGGGAATAATCATCTACAAACAAGAGAAAATAACGAAAACCAGTACTGGAAATAACAGGAGGCGGACCCCAAACGAAGTGATGGGCTGTGGCTAGAGTGTTTGGGGTGGTGGCCGGCGGTGGTGCACCGGCGGTAACAGTCCTCTCGGAGGAATTGGTCGACATTGGAGGTTGATCGACGGTAGGGAGAGAGAGAAAGGCGGAGGATCTAACCTACGGCTTAACTGATACCAGATGAAATGCGATTCAGTTAGAATACGGTTACAGAGATAGAGACTAATACTAAAGATAATTGCTACACGTAAAAGTCTCCTGACTAATAGACTATTCTAAGCTGACTAGTCTAACACCACATATTAAATATCTTATTACAACAGGAAATAATAATAATACTAAACATATTATTCACATCTCCTAAGTAACCCTTCCACAATATTAACATGAAATTAAATGAAAATAGCTTTGTTGACTTGGTAATTTGTCACCTTCATTGTTGACTTTTAAACCCAATCACCCATTGTTGACTTATTTGTTTTTGTTTTGTTTTGTTTTTCTTTTTGTTTATTTGTTTTGTTTTGTTTTGTTTTGTTTTTTGTTTTTTTTTGTTTTTTTTTTTTTTTTGCAACAAACAACACCATGGATCATCCAAGTTACTAGCTGCTCAAGAGCAAAGAGAAAACAAAGACCCAATCATCGACACTGTTGTTGGTTAATCCATTTGTTCATACACTATAATAGTTTGGTTGAAGCGAAGGTACAGTGGATTCATGATACGTTTGCGGTATTTACTTGCGTGTTGGGGCTTTCAGCCTATCCGAGCTGAGTATGATTTATTCATAAAATGTGGTTTACGGGGAGGAGATTGGTTATGATTCATTGTCTAGTTTCACTTTGTTGATTATGAAGGATTCATTGGAAGTCAATGGAATTCGATCAGAGATGTTGTTCATTGTTAAATAATGTAGAAGAATGAAATGATTCATAGTATTGTCTATAAAGAGTTGTACATGTATCACCTATGAGTTAAATCCATTTTTGGTCCTACATTTATTGTGTGTTGGACACATTTAGTCCGCTTTTATTAATTTTGTCACATTTTGTCCAGATTTAATAAAAGTTGGACAATTTTAGTCCACCGTCACAATTGACGTTAAGGCTCCGTGAAATAGAAGGGCATTTTTGTCCTTTTAAGTGTTATTCTTCATCAGCTTCTATTTTTAAGTTGACCAACTATGTTCTTCACCATTTGAAGACCCAAGCTAAAAACGAAACACCCACACAAAGCAAAGATCCAATTTTGATCATTCTGTACAAATCTTTTCCGGTTTCTTGGCACAACCAACATGCTAGATAATGTTTCTGCTGCCATTTTGCGGGTGTCATATGATCTTGTGTTGAGAAACTTAACAAGTTCTACCATGAATCCTGCCTCCCCATTGCATTCTTTGGCCTCTTCGGATGCTTTGCAGAGCCAAAAAGCTGCCTTTAATGCAAATTCTTGAACTGAGACCTCCCAATACTGCAGAAAGTAAAGAATGTAGTCTATAAACCCAGTATTGAGCAAAATGGTGAGGGAATTTTCTGATGTGAAACACAATAAATGTAGGACCAAAAACACGCCTGAAGGGCTGAAAGCCTGCAATTACAGCCGCCGCCTTTGCAACCTCTTGGTGAATGCCGGCTTCTTGAAAATCAAGAAGGCTCACTAGCGCAACTATGAAGTTATCGATTTCAATGGCGGCTTCCACATACCTTTCATCTTCTTGAATCGCTTCATTGAAGGCCACCAGAGCTTCTTTCTTCATCTAGGCACGCCCGATTTTCAACCTTGACAACAAATCGGTGATGTAAAATCACTGGGTCATCAGGTAAGTTTTGGATCTGAACTGGGCGCGGCACAAATCCAATCACTATTACAGAATTTGTGGCCTTACCTTGAAACAGAATCTCACTCATGGTTGCGCCAAGAAGGAGCAAGACCTGATTCCCTTGTAAGTTTTACAGGGCTAAGCACATACGATGCAGTGGGGGGTTGAGGATTCTTTGGGTTTTGTGGTTCCAGTTCTCGTAGTCCTAGAGGAACTAAAAGAAGCTTGTTGGAGGACTGCTAGAGCTTGTATCAAGAAAATTGGTTGTGAGGATGACCAAGAACAGTGTTGTGAGATTTGGGTAGAGAGTAGCTTTATTAGTGAATTCATAATTCCAGCGTTGAGTTCAGAAATAGGGCAAGGCGAAAATCTAGGGTTTTGTAGTTTCAGGAAGGCTCTGCTACTCTGCCATGGCCGCAAGCACGGAAAATAGGAGCTGAAGAATAGCATTTGAAATGACAAAAATGCCCTTATATTTCATGGAACTTTAAGGTCAATTGTGACGTTGGACTAATATTGTCCAATTTTTATTAAGTCTGGACAAAATGTGGCAAAATTAATAAAGGCGGACTAAATGTGTCCAACGCGCGATAAATGTAGGACTAAAAATGGATTTAACTCTATCACCTATGTATAGAGGAATAAGCTATAACTTAATGGGCCCATTCCTAATAGACCTAGGGTTTCAACACTCCCTCTCAAGCTGGAGAATATAAATCATATGCTCCAAGTTTGTTACAAATATACCTAACTCTAAGAGCTCCAAGTTAGTGTTTAAGTATTGTAAACCTCAATTTGTAATTGGCAAATTATTATGGCAAACTAGATAGGTCAGGTTTAATGCCAGTTATAGTACTGAGTGAAGATCTGGCATAATAGATACTACACCATGCGGGTTTTTGAAAATTAGCAGTTGGACTTCACCACCTTTCTATTCAGACAGAGCAGTTATCATATTGAGTTTTTAAGAAACTATCCTTGTTGCAGTTAGACTTACCAAAAAATAAGATGTGATTAGTAATCTTTGTATACAAGGAAACCCTAGAAGATTACTTGTCATCCAAGATTCAAAGTATTATATATACTGGTTAGAGAGTTGTTTACATGGGAAAAAAAAAAGAAAAAGAAAAAAGAAAGATATCTTTACAAGAAATATCCTTCAAGATTTGAATATCAAGAAACTCTCTCTATGAATTACAAAGAAAATACTCTGAGTTACCATTGATGATCTGCGTTTAAGAAGATCCTTAAGAAGAAGTTCTACATACAAAGCTTAAATCAGCGAACTGTATTCCATACGACTATGGTGTAGTGGTAGACTGGTTGATGAGTCAGCGAGACGGACAACGGCAACACGGATCTCCAAAGGGACTTTGGACGCTGAAGTACGGATCTCCGAGCTCGACAATCTTCTATAGCTTTCAAAAGATTAGATACTACCGTGTGGTGTGTAGCATACATTGGGTGAGAAGGTGTTCTCTTACCGTCTGTTTGATTTGCCGTTGAGATAGTGAATTGGACTCACTGATGGTGGTCCCCTAGACGTAAATACTGTTGTATCGAACTAGGTAAACAATACCTTGCGTCTTTTCTTTATGTTTGACTTAATTTTCGCACATTGTCTTATCTCTGGTTCACGAACTGGTCGAACAAACCTATACTGGATTAGTGATAAGACAGACTCTCAAAGAGATTAATACTGAATTATTATTTAGACACGATATGTACACGAATACAGTAAATTTCAATACTACTGCAAATATATACTTGTACTAATGAACGTCAAATATGTTCATTAAGCAAATATAATATGTTCATTTTCAAAATATCAAATTTTTATTTTCACAATTGTAATGTAATTACATTATTTATCGCGCATATCTATTACTCTCTCTCTCTCTTTTCTCTGATATGTTAAAAAGTTGGGTCTAGTGGAGTTGATAAGAGAACACTTGTTCAAAATCTTTAGACATTTAAAGCACATTGTCCTAAAAACTTTGTATTTTCCTCACCAAGGATATTGAAATTAGAAGTTTTGATATATAATAAAATGTCAAATTACTTTGATTCGTTTTTAAATAAATTAACTAAGATTGCGTGTTCGAGATTTTTTGTCTAAAAAATTTTTTCCCATAAACTTTATAGAACTATGTTACCCTAAAGAATTGTGTGTGGCAACAAATGGCAAAAACTTAATTAAATTTTAGAGTTAATAACGATTTGGTCCTTCAATTATTAACGAACTATCAATGCAGTCCCTCAATTGCTTATTTATCAATTTGGTCTTCGAAAATAATTATTTTTAGTCAATTTAGTCCCTCCGACCGTCGATTTGGTCCCCGAAAATAATTATTTTTAGTAGATTTAGTCACTCCAGTCGACGGAAGACGGCCTAAGGGACTAAATCAACTAAAAATAATTATTTTCGGAGACCAAATCGATGAATAAGCGATTGAGGGACTACATTAACAGTTCGCTAATAATTAAGGAACCAAATCGTTCATTAACTCTTAAATTTTATCCACCATCAAACAACCCCTCCACTATTACCTGAGTAAATACTAAATATGAAGGTTATAGGAAGTTTATGGTACTTCCTTTATCATTATTCCCATAACAATATCAATCATTTAAATTATTCACAGACAAAATATTAATAAAGTTAGTCAGGAAAATATTATATTAATAAAATAAAAACTAGTATTAGAAGATATCATGCTATTTTAGCCAATTAGAAGAGATTACAAACAACTCTTCTCATTCTTGATCAAATAGAAGATAGCAGTCCATTCTCTTCTAATTCCTATTCAAACAAAAGAGAGAAGAGACCCTTTTATTCTAGTCATTGATCAAACAAAAGAGAGTAGAGTCAACTTTTTTATTCCTGGTCAACTAGAAGACATAAATCATACTTTCCTAATTTTTCTTCACTTTCGATATTAGTAAATAACATTTTTGTATTTAGAAATCACACTAAAATTTCTATTAAACACAAAAGACTAAATTTAAAAATCATTAAAAAATGTTATTAAAAATAAGAGAATAAAAATTTATTATTATTTTATACGGGATAGAGGGAATATAATTTTTCTATCATATTTACTATTCAAAGATTAAACCAATTCTTAATTATTACGGAGTAGCTTTTTTGTTTTTTTGTTTTTTTGTTTTTTGTTTTTGTTTTTTTTTTGTTTTGTTTTGTTTTGTTTTTTTTTTTGTTTTTTTTTTTTGTAATATTGTCTATAATTTTTAATTTAATCTTTTATGTATGATAAATTGTAAAAATAATTCTTAAATACATAAATTTAAATATTTTAATTAATTGACACACACATAGACACAAAAAATCCTTTTAAAAAACGTCAATAGAAAAAGAAAGAAGTATAAAAAAAAAAAAGACAATCCTTTATATATACACACAAATAATGAATAATAATAATATAATAATAATAGTAATAATAATAACAACACCAACAACCATAACAATAATAATTGTTATTATTACAATTATTACATAGGATGAAATTTGCAATTAACATTACTTCATAATTTATGCAATTAAGTCAAATGAATATAATTTTTAATGAGTTAATACCTAAAATCGTCCTCGACTATAGTGGTTTTTCTCAATTTCGTCCTAAACGACTTTGGTGACCTAATATCGTCCTAGACTTTTGTATTTCGCTCAATTTAGTCCCAGATTTTTGCATTTTTGCTCAATTTAGTCCCTCATTTGTTATTCTGTCCATTTGGTGTTAAATAAATAGACAATTCAGTAATTTTAATATTGGCATCTCTTTACTCATAGACATACATGTGAACTGCGAAATCCTTTTTTTTTTTACGAATTACTCCCAGAATTACTCCTAAAACTGTGAATATAAAATTTGATTTGCAAGTCCGGGAGTAATTCTGGGTGTAATTCGTACAAGAAAGAGGAATTTCGCACTTCACAAGTTGAAAGTAAAGATACATCAATATTGACATTACTGAATTGTCACTTAATTTAACACCAATTTGACGGAATAACAAATGGAGGACTAAATTGAGCAAAACACAAAAGTCTGGGACGATATTAGGTCACCAAAGTCGTTTAGGACGAAATTGAGAAAAACCACTATAGTCGAGGACGATTTTGGGTATTAACTCAATTTTTAATATTGTTTTAATATTTTATTGTGTAGGTGATGAAATATTTCATTTAATATATAATTGTGTATCGCATCATCGCATGAATTACGATAGTTATTACGTGGACCGTGGCCACACAGCTATGTGGATCACGGCTCAAAATGACGTCATTTTGCGTTTTTTTTTTTCTTTTTCAATCGACACACTACAATATACATTTTTATACTTATAATGTACATTATTCTAATTCATAAAATACATTATCTTACCCCAAAAATTTCATTATTCTAAAACATAAAGTACATTATTCTAACACATAATGTACATTATTCTAACTAATAAAATTCAACGACGTCGTTTTGGACTGTGATCTATACAATAATTTATAGCTGGCAAGTTAATGATAACAATAATAATGTTGAAACTTAAATTTTTTTTAAAGGATATATAGGCTATGATAAATTTTGGTCTTATGATGTAACTTGTTAGATGTTTCCTCTAGATCTTGCAATGAACAAACATCAATCATCAATCCTTTAAAGAGGTCCATTTGATTAGTGGCCCTTAGGACCCATCAATCATCTTACACGTCTTTTTTATTTTTATTTTTTTTTATTTTTTTTATTTTTTTTGCTATTAATTTGACATGCTCACTTCATCGCTAGTATATAAGCTGAGATTTTCCATTCTCTAGTAAAGATTTTTATGTTACATCTTTGTATCACGGCTTCCACATTATTATTGATTTTGACCCAATAAATAAATAAATAAAAATCTTTGAATTTGAACCAACTTATAATATAAGAGTTAATTATCAAAATAATTCATTGATTATAGCGAAATTACTAATTTGGTCTTTGACTATTTTTCTTGACCAATTAAGTCCTTCAACTTTAAAAATCTTAACCAATGTGGTCTTCCGTTTGTTTTGTCATTAGACATCCGTTAACTCGGAACCAAATTGGTAATTTCACTATAGTTAATAGACCATTTTAGTAATTAACTTTTCGGAGAAAATGATGCATGTGGTGAATGAAATGGTCCCTTGAGTATAGTAAAATTGTCAATTTGATCATGAGTTAACGGATGTCTAACAACAAAACAAACGGAAGACCATATTAAATTAGTTAAGCTTTTTAAAGTTGGGGGACTTAATTGGTCAAAAAAATAGTCAAGGATCAAATCGATAATTTCGCTATAGTCAATGGACTATTTTGGTAATTAACTCTATAATATAATTCAAAAATTATAATTGGGTATTTGGGTACTATACAAATAATCACATAATAGAATAGAATAATTGCATTGATGGGCTACAATTCTAAGATTTTTGTCCAATGAAGATAATAATATTACTATTTCCACAGAACAAAAATTCATGTACTTTATTTATTTATTTATGATGATATTATATATTTTAATATTTTTTTAAAAAAATATTGAATAAAATCTATAATTATTTAGCGTGAACATGTTCCTCAAGTTTCAAACAATATTCTGTTATTGTCTTTGTCCTTTTGAAAATTATTAAAAAGGTGAAGACAAAAAGTGAAACTTCACTTAAAATTTACATTTATATTTACAATTAAGGAGATTTACTATTTTGTCCAATGACAGTAACAACATTGCTAATTGCAAAAGATGTCTGAATTTCAACACACAAATAAACAATTCAAGAATGATCATTGCATTTTTTAATTCTTAAATTACGAATGAATATTCGATTTTGTCCATAATTATTTATCGTAAATGTATGTGGTTTCAAGTTTCAAGACTCAAGATTTAAATTATACTGTGTTTAAAAAAAAATGTGCAACATTGCTTAAAACTTGAGGGCAAAATAAATAAATAAATAAAGAATGGGATAATAAATATAAAAATAAAAATAAAAGGGAAAAGGGTTAAATAGTCAATTGAAATTTACCTGAAAAGTTAATTACGCCCCTAAACATTTTAAATTTGAATTAAACTTATCAACATTGTATTTTGGTGCAATGAAGTCCAAAAATTGGTTACACTAGAGTTCCGGCAACCCTCCAGCGACACTGCGATGCAAATTCCAACAAAAAAAGACCGGTGACCGATCACTGGTCACCTTATCACCTGAGAAGGCGACCGATCACCTTCCAGAGTGAGAAGGCGACCAATGTCGCCTTCTTTCTCCACGACCGGTGACTATTCGCCGGCCACCGATCACTAGTCTTTTTTTTATCGGAATTTGCATTGGAGTGTCGCCGGAGGGTTGTCAAAACTCTAGTGACTTATGATAACAAGTCACTAACCAGTTTTCAGGTTTCATTACACCAAAATACAATATTGACGAGTTTAATTGTAATTTTAAAATGTTTAGGGGTCTAATTGACTTTTCAGATAAAATTTGATGGCCTATTTGACCCTTTTCTCTAAAAAAACAAAAAAATTCAATCTCCTTAAAGCAATGCGGGGATCGGAGTAGTCAATCAATTCACGATACTTAATGAATAAAAAGAATTGTATTACTATATCAGAATATATATAAACATTAAGGGAAAATAGCATTATTGTATAAAGTAATAAATAAAATGGGATGCATTGAGGGGTGCAAATTGAAGGCGTCCACAATATAAGGGTGCGCAAATTATGCCATGAAATCGCGTTCACCGAGAATGGTGAACACAAGGCAAAACGACGTCGTTTTTAGGCAAAAAAAAAAAAATTCGCGGATGTGGAGTTAACGGCGCGCGTTTGATCAAATTATGAATTTTCTGTTATGAGATTATGAATTTTATGAAAGTTCATAATCTCATAACAGAAAATTCATAATCGCATAACTGAAAATTCATAATCTCACAACTGAAAATTCATAATCTCATAACAGAAAATTCATAATCTTATAACAGAAAATTCATAATCTCATGGTTCCAAAGTGAATGTGTAGGCATGGTTCCAAAGTGAATGTGCAGCCATGGATTCATAATTTATGAATGTCCGTGATTTCGGACGGGAATATGTAGGCATGGCTCCAAAGTGAATGTGCAGGCATGAATTCATAATTTATGAATGTCCGAAATTATGAATGTAATGAAAATTCATAATCTCATAACAGAAAATTCATAATCGCATAACAGAAAATTCATAATCTCATAACTGAAAATTCATAATCTCATAACAGAAAATTCATAATCTTATAACAGAAAATTCATAATCTCATGGTTCCAAAGTGAATGTGTAGGCATGGTTCCAAAGTGAATGTGCAGCCATGGATTCATAATTTATGAATGTCCGTGATTTCGGACGGGAATGTGTAGGCATGGTTCCAAAGTGAATGTGCAGGCATGAATTCATAATTTATGAATGTCCGAAATCTTTGTTCACCTCAAATTAAAGTGAAACCGCAAAATGTGAAAATAAAGAAGAAAAGTCACGCAATTAATTATTTAAAAAAAAAAAAAAAAAGATAACGGTGTACTAACACCGTTGAATGGTGAACACGGTTCCATGGCATAACTTCTGATAATGGTGTAGCACTCTAGCATTTACAAAATGTTGTGCCTTTATGTTTCCTTTTAAATTAGATTTGATTAGTTAAGTAATCTATGGATATGTATTGTAGCTATGGACGTGGGGGACCAGAAAATCTTAATTATGGATGGGGGTTGAATGTGCTGCTTTATTTTTTTATTTTCTTTGTTTCTTCTTTTTATTATATTATTCTATTCTATTATTATTGTAGTGTATGTATATATAAAAATTAAAATTTAAAAAATATATACAACTGTTACCAAGAGAGTGCTCGTGGGTTTTTGGAGAATGGGACTGCTGAGGGGATGTTGGTCTATTAAGATCTCATTGGAAAGTGAATTAAGTAATGTGGTCCATTCATTTGGGCGCCATTGGTTTTGCTTCCCATATCTATTTATATACTTTCTAACAAAAAATAAATAAATAAATTGCACACACCCATATATATTTCAAATTTGTACGTGTACCATATACAAAATAATATATTTTAATACTCAATAATGTATTTTTCATGAAAATAAAATACATTTTTAATAGAGTAAATACTTAAAATTGTCCCTCGACTATAGCTAAATTCACAAATTGGTCATCGACTTTCAATTTCAACAAATTAAGTCCTTAACTTTGTAATTTTAACACAATTTGGTCCTCTGTCTATTTGACCGTTTGTTGACTGTGATTTTTGAGGATATATATATACTTTCATGATCCATAGTCGGGTTTTCAAGGTTCCGGTTGCATTTCCAGAATGCACTGTTACATTCGAATCCACTGCCGAAAGCAATCTACCAAATTCGGTCGCCTTTCTTCATCCTCCCTTTGGATTCAATGTAGTTGAGTTCGTACCAGGGGAAGAAGACGACGTGTTTACGAACCGGTGCAACGTCATCCTGGAGGCCTCCACGTGCTCTGACGAGAGCTAAAGGTTCTTCTGGAGATCATCGATCACGGTCAACAAACGGTCAAATAGATGGAGAACCAAATCGTGTCAAAATTGCAAAGTTAAGGACTTAATTGGTTGAAATTGAAAGTCAATGACGAATTTGTGAATTTAGCTATAGTCGAGGGACCATTTTGGGTATTTACTCTTTTTAATATATTAAAATTATATTATTTGTGTACTAAATGTACATTATTTGATAATATACAAAATACTATGCTTTCAGTACTAAAATAATGTACTTTATGTCTACTATATATATATATATATATATATATATATATATATATATATATATATATATATATATATATATATATATATATATATATATATATATATATATATATACTATCTACTATCTACTATACTAATAAGAGCCCAAGAGAGTTAGGCCTATAATGGGTAGAAAAAATGGCGGTCAAAATTTTTAATCAAATGAATGGCTTAGATTGATTAGATTTTTATTTTTCATTAAGATTTTTTAATTTACCCTTAATGAATATAATTATCCGTTAACTTTTTCGTTAAATATTATCTTTTCAGTTAATTTCTGTTAGTTCACCATTAACTTACTCATTGATTTCAATAAGAAAGGTCTTAGGTTCGAACCCCATCCCAATCAAAGTTGGCATAATTAGTACTCTATTTTACTCTTATTAAATTAAATAATAATTTAGTAGCTACAACAGAAAAATTATTCATTATCAATAAATTAATTAAGAGAAATAATTTTATTAGTAATATTGTCTTTATATTTCTCCAATGTAAAAATTCTTTACATTCAAATTCATCAATTGATTATATTCATTACATTGTCTATTATCTTTTTTTTTGCGCACTATTTTTTTAATTAAATATCAAAGTTATAATACAAAATAATGCTATATATTTATTTACCATGTATTTTATTAATACCATGAAAAAATTTTTAAAAAATAATTAATAAAGCCAATTATATTAACTACTTGAGGGATTTGTTGACAAAGAGAGTATTCAAATCACACAACAAATTGAAGTGATAACTACCTCGCAATGTCCTTGTTTAACAATCAGCAGTTAACGGTTAGCGTTAGCGGATTATATTAGCGAATTTAACCAGCAAATTATATCAACGGTTGGTAAAAAGATATTTGAAAAAATTAGCTGTCTAGATTAACATGTAAAATAACCTAAAGGTATACATATAATAATAATAATAATAATAATAATAATAATAATAATAATTGTTTTTAAAAAATAAAAAATATATATAATTAAGTCAATCATATTAACTACTTGGGAGATTTATTGACAAAAAGAGTATTCAAATTACATAACAAATTGAAGTGGGGAACAATCCCGCAATGTCCTTGTTTGACAATCAGTAGTTAGCTTTTCAATATTAGTATATATTTAATATTTTATGTCCTAATTTTTATTTGCTCTCCCTTATGTCCCGTATTTGGTTTCAACCATACCTATACAATTATTTTATTGACAATTATAATCAATATAATCTTGACTATATTATCTTGCATTTGTAAACTTAGAATTGCATATTTAAATATGCAAATTTAACATTCAATTATATGCACGAACAATTCCAATATAATCTTGCATTGATATACTTTAAAGTACTTATTTTAAAAAAAATATTGGGCATTATCTCAATTGCACAATGCGCGTAAAAAACTAGTACACAAATAATATACTTTTTATTTGTGGTCCACACAGCTATGCATCTGTCCACAAATAATGATTGGATATATATTCAATTGTTATACCATATACATTGCGCTGTGGATCTAGGTTCAAAACGATATTCAAATTATATACCTACAATTAACATATTATGTAATTTCATATAATAATTACGTATCTATTATAATTAACATATTATGTACATGCATTTAACATGTTATGTAGTTATAATTAATAAATTATGTACATATTACAATTAATGTATTATGTATATGCACTTAAATATTATGTATATATATTCAATTTATCTAATAAAAATATAAAATTAAATATATTAATTAAAAGTACATAATATGTTAACTGTATGTACATAATCTAAATATTATTTTCGACTAAGATCCATAATGCATTGTTTTCTTTGGTCCATGGTATAATTTATCATATATGCTTGTATGTCTAGACTATACGAAAATGAGAAATGGAAAACATAAAACAAGACACATGATAAAGATGAAATGGGGGGAAATGTGTAAAATGTAAAAATATAGGAGTATATTCACAAATAAATTTTCTTTAACTATGTGTAAGTAATAATTGTCTACTAATTTTATAATTAAAAATAATACATTATAATGGCATATACACTGTAATGGCCCGTTTGGTTCACGGAATAGGCCGGGAATGGCATATCATTTCCAGTAATAGGCTTATTCCTTTGTTTGGTAACCATTTCTATTACCAGGAATAATATTCCTGGTAATAGCCTATTACCTCAAATAAGGTAATAGCTATTACTAGGCCCCCCCTAGTATTAGCCTATTACTGAACGCTCATGAATAGATTTTAGAATCTATTTTCTTTTTTACCCCTTTCTTTAACCTAATTTTTTTATCCTATATATAAATTTATTCAATTTCACCACCGTCGTCGCCACCACCACCATCACCGCCGTCGCCGCCACCACCACCACCGTCGCCACCACCACCACCACCATCGCCACAATCGTCGTCGCTCCCACCACCACCGCCAACCCCACTACTACCACCGCCACTACCACCACCACCACTACCACCCCAGCACCACCACCGCCACCACTACCATCACCGCCACCGCCACCACCATCGTCGCCGCCGCCGCCACCGCCACCCAGCAGCACCATCACCACCACCACCACCACCACCGCCACAACCGTCGCCGCCCCCACCACCACTGCCACAACCGTCACCGTCACCACCACCACCGTCGCCCCCACCACCGCCACCGCCACCACCACCACTACCACCCCAGCACCACCACCACCACCGCCACCACCACCATCACCACCGCCACCACCATCGCCACCACCACCACCACTGCCACCACCACCACCATCGCCACCATCACATATTTTTATAAGGGTATTTATGTCTTTTAAAACATAATTCATTTCTATTCCTTAAATAAACCAAACACTGTAATATAATTCCTAAAGTCTATTCCTTCCGTGAACCAAACAATAGAATACAATTCCTATTCTATTCCTTGCCTATTCCATTCCTTATGGAATAGCATTCCTATTACCTCAAAATTCATTCCGTGAACCAAACATGCTGTAAAAGAAGATATAAGGGATGGAATAAGGAATAAGAATTTGCGTTTCTTTGACCCCAACAATATATAGTGATGTTTGGTGAATAACTTATATACTACTCCATTTGTCCCATTTTACCTGTCTTGTTTACTTTTTATTGGTTAAACTAATTCTTTTTCATTGTTTTTTTTAATAGTAATTTTTAATTATTTTTAAATTTAGTTTGTGTGTGTGTGTTTAATAGTACTTTTAATGTAGTTTCTAAATATATAAATTTTATATATTAATACTAAATTTAATATTATGAAAATTTGAATTAAAAATAATAACTTTAATCAAGCCTCGTTAATCGATCCAATCAGACAAATAAAATGTGACGGGGATAATTTTTAATGGATTTAACCAACTTTTGCTCAAATTGCTAAGGGGACATTTGGTTAAAGTTAATTAAGATAACCATGATAATATAATATGATATATTATATAACTTTATTTGATTCGAAGGCAATTATGTGATAACGATGGATAATATAACATCAACTTCAAATAAAAAATAGAGGTAAAGTGAAGATAATATGATTGCATAATTTTTCATAAGTATTGTAACATTATTTTCAAATATATTAAGTTTAATTTGCACTTTGAATAGGGGTTCAAATTAAAACTCGCACTTCTCTCATTATCCTAAGTTGTGCATATTTTTGCTGTTATTATTATTTCAAAAAATATTTTTCTATCTTCTTTGAATACCTCATGGTGGCTTGTTAATTCATATGACTATACTACTTAATATATATATATATATATATATATATATATATATATATATATATATATATATATATATATATATAGAAAAACGCTCATATGTGGTCATGTCATTAGGTGTGGTCGTGTGGTCGTATCTGTGTCGTTGAATCAGTTTAATCTAAAGGCTGTGGTAATTCTGAGGATTTTCGCGCGTTTTAGTAAGTGGGGGTGTTATGGTAATTACAGTGACCATTTATAGCGGGCGGGTTCCAGAATACACCAACAGTGTTGACAACATGCACCAATAGTGTAATAAAACACACCACAATGAAACACACCAATGGTGTATTCCCGTGTTATGGTAATTACAGTGGCCATTTATAGCCGTCGAGTTCCAGAATACACCAACAGTGTTGACAACATGCACCAATAGTGTAATAAAACACACAACAATGTGATTTTCCTTATTCCGGTGTTTTATGACAAGTTTACCCTTACAGTTCGCTGGGTAGAAGAATGTGCGCGAAAATACTGAAAAAATCTTGATTAATATGATCCATTAGATCTATCTAATCTAATGGTCTATAATTAACCATATGACCACACCTAACAACATGGCCACATGTGATCACTCCTCTATATATATATATATATATATATATATATATATATATATATATATATATATATATATATATATATATATATATATATATTCGAATACAAAAAGGAAAAAATTGCAAATTTTAATTTACAAAAAGTGTTAAGGTATTTGTAAATGATAGACAATGCAATCAAGGCATTAAATTGATTATTGTAACATAAAAATAACCTTTAACAAAATAAGTTAATATTATATTCTAAAAATCTAATCCAAACAAAAAATTAATCATATTCTAGGAATATGCATAAGCTAGTTTCAGGTGGTAATTTTATGTTTGGAAACCCAAAAATGACTTACAGAAGTTATTTTTTAAAAAATTTTCAATAATTGGCTATCAAAGAAAAATTAAGTCAACATAAAATATTTATTTTTGTCAAAGAAAAAATGATCAATTTTGATAGGAAATGTCTTCATATATTTTTATTCGAAAGACATTTTTCACATTCTTTTCTCATGCTCAGTTCTCTCCCTTTCTCTTTGAGTTGTGTCAAATAGGTGGATTGACAATTGTTATGCCGTGGAATCGTGTCCACATTGCAAGGTAAACACGATTATATGTTCATAATTACTGAACTTTATGTTCATAATTATAAAATTTTATGTTCATTATTTTTGAACTTCATATTCACAATTATTGAACTCTATATTTACAATTACAAAACTCTATGTTCATAATTATAAAACTCTATGTTCATAATTTTACTTTCATATTCATAATTATTGAACTCTATATTCACAATTACAGAAGTGTATTGCTATTTGCACCACTCTTTGGTCAAAAGTGGATATAAAGTATCTTGAAATTGTAAAAAAAAAGTAAAAACTTTCAATAATTACATAGATTATGTAAATAGCCAAATGGGAGTTCATTTTACTATTTGCACCACCCTAGTCAAAACTCAGTTATGATGTGTAATTAATAATTTTTTAATTCAAAATTTAATTAATTAAAACATTAAATTAAAAAACCAAAAAATGAACCCGCCACCTTTACTGATTTCTAGGGTTTCTCTCAATTTCCTACCCTGGTTTCTAGGGTTTCAGTGCGATTCACCATTGTTTCACGTCGTTTTCTTGCTGGTTTCGTTCGGTTAGATGACGGAAGCACGCTGCATGCAAGTATGGATATCCAGGGTCTTGTGGACGGGGCTGCCGAAATTTCGCTGGAGGAGGAGAACCTTGGGATACGATTCGAGGACGAGCCAACTGGCGGGATCGACCATACTCCAGTGCAGCAGACTTGGTCTCTGGTTGGCCGGCTACTAACTGACCGGAACTACAAGTGTGAGATGATGAAGCGAGTTCTGGTCTCCGCCTGGCGTCCGCTAATGGGAATCGAGGTTGCGGACGTGCAGCCGAACCTATTCCTATTTACTTTCTTTGATGAAACGGACAGGCGGCGTGTGTTGGAGGAGGGGCCCTGGGCTTACGAGAATGCGATTTTCATCTGCCAGGCTTTAGTTGGTGACGAGCATCCTACACAGGTGATTCTTAATTCTATTGATTTATGGGTGCAAGTTTTTGACTTGCCTATTGGGTACCGTACGGAGAAGCTCTTGGAGAGGGTTGGAGATTACGTGGGTGTGTATCTACGGGTTGATGAACGGAACTTTACGAGACCATGGGCTACGTTCTACAGGGTTAGGGTGAGGCATGATGTTTCGGTGCCATTGAAACGCTGTATGAAGATGATTCTCCGGGATGGTTCTTGGGTATGGGTGAATTTCAAATATGAACGCTTGCATATGTTTTGCTATTTTTGCGGTAAGCTGGGTCACACTGATAAATTCTGTATTGAAGCGCGACGTTCTTCTCTGAAACCCGAGCAGTACTTGTATGGCCCGGCGTTGAAAGCGGGCGGGAATAGTCCGGCGAAGGCCTTGGGGGAGAGTTGGTTCCGCCTTGGGCAGGAGCGGAGGAGAGAAATAGGGTTTGAGGGGGCTCCGTTGGGGGGTTTGCCGGCGGATGGGGCAGTCTGGATGGCTGGGGTGGTCTCGGCTTTTGGGGAAGGTGGGACGGGTGGCAGTGGGGCTGCTCGTGGGGTCAACAGGAACGGGAGGGAGGAGGTGGCAGGTGGTGGGGTGGAGGGTGTTGAGGGAGTGGAGGTGGGCGTGCGGGTAGACCCGAAGCGCCGAAGGGGAGTCGATGGGGGTGTTGTGGATTTAGGTAGGGATGTGTATTTGGGTACAAGTTCTTCTTGTTTGGTGGGACCTCGGGACCAGGCCCACCATTCTCAATGAGTACCTTATTCTGGAACTGTCGTGGCTTGGGCAATCCACGGACAGTTCGCGAAATCGAGGACCTTGTGTCCAAAAGGAAGCCGGATTTTGTGTTCTTAATGGAGACGATGGTGGATGGGAGTCATGCTGAGAGGCTCCGTGTAAAGTTGGGTTTTGAAGGGTGTTTTAAAGTGGATAGTGATGGTCCAAGGGGTGGTTTGTGTTTCTTGTGGGCGAAGAATAACTATGCTAGTCTGATCAGATACTCGGATAACCACATTGATTTGGTGGGGTCCTTGCCGGGGAAACCGAAATGGCGCCTTACCTGCTACTATGGTTATGCGCAGAGAACCAGAAGGAGGGAGTCTTGGGATTTCTTGAGATCACTTAAGGGAACTTCTGATTTACCTTGGGTGGTTTTGGGTGATTTTAATGACTTGTTAGCCCAATCGGAGAAGAGGGGAAGATTACCGCACCCGAATGGCTTGATTGAGGGTTTCAATGAGGCTCTGGAGGATTGTGGATTGTTGTCTCTTCCTATGATTGGTTATCCGTTTACGTGGGAGCGGGGTAAAGGAACTGTGGATTGGGTGGAGGAGCGGTTGGACAGGGTGGTGGCAAGTATGGATTGGCTGGGGGCTTATGATAGGGCGAGGTTGCATAATATCCGTACGGACTCGTCTGATCACTCGGCTCTTTTCCTGGATATATATGGGTTGACACCCGCTTTTCGGCCACGTGGTTTTCGTTTTGAGAATGCATGGTTGTTGGATGAGGGGTGTAGGGGTGTGGTGGAACGGGAATAGGCTGTTTCACAAGGTCTTAATTTGCCTGCTAGGCTTGTTAGCTGTGGAAGAGGGCTGCGAGCCTGGGGTGGGGACCGCCATCACAAGTATGGTAAACGAATTGCTGAGATAAGGAAGGATTTGGAGAGATTACGGGGTAAACGAGATCAAGCTTCGTTGGCACAGTTTACGCAGCTTGATGGTTTATTGAACAACACTTTGGCTCAGGAAGAGGCTTTCTGGAGGCAGCGTGCTAAGCAGCACTGGCTTCAGGGGGCAGATCGGAATACCAAGTTCTTCCATAAAAATGCATCCCACAGGAGGAAGAAGAATGTCATTATGAAACTGAAGGATGGCAATGAGGTCTGGAAGGAGGGGAATGACTTGGAGACGCTAGTCTCGGCATATTACACACAGATTTTCACTTCTGGGGGGTCTCCTGGATCTTTCAGGGTGGATACTATGCAGCCACGAGTATCTGAGGTGCAGAATGCTTATCTAATGCGGCTATTTGAACCGGAGGAGGTGCGAGCTCATTTATTCTCCATGGGCAAGGATAAGTCTCCAGGTCCAGATGGCATGAACCCCGACTTTTATCAAGCTTTTTTGGATGTTATTGGTAAGGATGTAACTTCCTTTGTGCTTAATTGTCTTTCCCAGCTGTCTTTCCCAGCTATCTTTTCCTGAATGTTTGAATGATGTGAGTATTGTGTTAGTCCCTAAGAAGTGTACCCCTGAGCGTGTATCTGATTTACGCCCGATAGCTTTGTGCAATGTGTTGTATAAAGTTATGGCGAAAATGGTGGCGAACCATATGAAGCCATTACTGGAGGGGATTATTTCTGAGTCACAAAGTGCCTTCCTCCCTAGTAGGTTGATCTCGGACAATATTCTGATTGCCTCTGAGGTCGGCCACTACTTGAGAAGGAAACAGTTGGGACAGGTGGGATGGGCCGCCTTAAAGCTTGATATGGCGAAGGCGTATGACAGAATGGAGTGGTCTTTTGTGAGGGATATGATGTTGGGCCTGGGTTTTGATGCTAATTGGGTACAATTGGTTATGCTCTGTGTTGAAACAGTTCGTTACAGGGTTTTGGTCAATGGTAAACCATCTAAGGAAATCGTGCCTTCAAGGGGGCTTCATCAGGGGGATCCTTTGTCCCCGTATCTGTTTATAATTTGTGCGGAGGGGCTGTCTTTGATTTTGCAGGATTCTCAGGCAAAGGGGCTTATTCATGGCTGTAGGGTGGCCCGGGGGGCACCATCCATCTCACATTTGTTTTTTGCAGATGATAGTCTGCTCTTCTTTAAGGCTAATTAGCAGGAAACAATGGAGGTCAAGAGGTGTCTCAATGTCTATGAATCTTACTCTGGTCAGGCGGTGAATTTCCATAAATCCAATGTCACATTCAGTCGCAATACCACCGTTCAGATGCGTGACTTTGTGTCTGGGGCGCTTGCAGTACCACAAGCGGAGGATTTCGGGAAATACCTGGGTTTGCCTTCGGTTGTTGGCAGGAATAGGAGGATAGTTTTTGCTTATGTTGAGCAAAAGCTGAGGCAGAGATTCGGTTCGTGGAATAAGAGGTTGCTTTCTAAAGCTGGTAAGGAGGTTCTACTCAAGAGTGTAGCTCAAGCTATGCCTACATATTCTATGAGTATTTATCTTCTTCCTTCTTCTTTGTGTACCTCGTTAGAACGACTAATGAACAGGTATTAGTGGGGTCGGAGTGGTGATGACAGTGACATTCATTGGTTGGCCTGAGACAGGATGTGTAAACCAAAGAAGTTTAGTGGTATGGGGTTCAAGCGGCTGCATGAATTTAACCTGGCTCTTTTGGGTAAGCAAGGCTGGCGTCTATTAACAAACCCATCCTCTTTGATGTCACGGGTGTTTAAGGCAAGGTACTTCCCGACTACTTCTTTCTTTGAGGCCGTGGTAGGGGGGGGGGGGGGAATCCGAGTTATGCATGGAGGAGCATCATGGCCAGTCAGGATTTGATAAAGTCTGGGTGTAGAAGAAGAATTGGTAATGGGAGATCAACGCATGTCTGGTCTCACCCCTGGCTGCCAAACGCCCATAATCTTTATGTTGAAACTGCCCGGGTAGCTGATAGCCAGCCACTATTAGTCTCGGATTTGATTGATGCTCAGGTGGGATGCTGGAATGTGGGACTTTTGACCCAGTTGTTTGAGCCGCGAGATGTCGGCCTAATTTCCCAGCTTCCTGTTAGCTTGGACTATGATGATATGTGGTACTGAAATGGGGATTTAAGGGGATGCTACTCAGTTAAAAATGGCTATCAAAGGTTGACCTATCTTGGCTTGCAGGTATCTCCAGTATGGAGTAATATCTGGAAATTACAGGTTCCCCCCAAGTGGAAGGTGTTTATGTGGCGAGCCTACTTGAATATTTTACCCACGCTTGATAACTTGATTAATAGGAGGGTGGATCTGTTAAATATTTGTCCGTCATGTGGTTTATTTGAGGAGTGTCTTATGCATATTTTTTGTTCATGCCCCTTTGCTGCTTCTATTTGGTATATGTCTCAAATTCAAATCCCCCCTTTTGCCAACAGGAGTTTCTTACAGTGGACTGATGATTGGCTCGGTGGTACCACTGTGTTTGATGCAGATGTCCAGGGTCGTATTTGCGGAGTATTACATGCTATCTGGACTGCAAGGAATTCGGCGGTGTGGGAGGCCAACTTGCCAACACCGTACGCCCTCCTACGGCGTTTCTCGGCAGCATGGGCCTCGTGGAATACTAGTGAACTCCGACGGCAGCAGGCATGCGGCCGGTCCTCCGCCCAGCAGCAACCGCATACCGCCCAGGAGGCACAGGCACCCACGCCGTTCCGGTGCTTTGTGGACGCCGGTTTTCAATGATTAAATCATTCGGCGGCGTTTGGTTTTGTTGTGTACGACGTCGTCTCCACTTATGTGGCAGCGGCTAATGACCCGTTAGCATGTCCTTATGATCCCCTCTTGGCGGAAGCTATGGCATTATGCGAAGCCCTCTCTTGGTTGAAGGACAATGGGTTTTCAGGTGGAAGTCTTTACACGGATTCATCAGTTTTGGTCTCGGGTTTGAAGAATGTTGGTTCGTTTCATAATTATTTCGGTTTAGTGTTATTGTCATGTATTCGTTTAATTAATGCTATGCCAGGAACTAGTGTCTCGTTTGTTAACAGAGAGTCCAATCATGTGGCTCATGCCTTGTCTAAACATTTGTCTGCGTTAGCAGGTCGTTCAGTATGGAGGGATTTTCCTCCTACTTTTATTCAGCCCTTGGTGGCTAATGCAATCTGATCATTTTGGCTTTCAAAAAAAATTAAAACCTCATTTACTGTTTTGTTTTTTTATTTTATTTTTTTAATGCTTAATTATTTGTGCAATATTTTTTTAAGTTTTTATTTTCTTAAGTTTCTATTTTCAATACATCTTTTTTTTAATATATATATTTTTTGTTCAATACATATTTTAAGTTACTAATTTCAATACATATCTTTTTTAAGTATTTAATTTCAATATATATTTTTTTTCTAAGTTTCTAATTTCAATACATATTTTTTTTTAGTTTCTAATTTCAATATATATATTTTTTAAGTTTCTAATTTCAATACATATTTTTTTTAAGTTTATAATTTCAATACATATTTATTTGTCAATATTGATATTTGTGAGATGAAATTACCGGTAATTATGAGGTATTTTAAGTTGTTATTTGAATTGTTATTTATTTCTATGGGTGTTGCTATTTGTATTTTAAGCCAGTTTGTTCTTGCTTGCTAGGTAATTAGGACTCATTTAAATTAGATATAATTTCTCAATTGACTAAATAACAATCTATTTAATTTGTGATTTTATTTATGGGGTGACTAGTTAGTCTGTCTATATACTGAATTAATTTAATTTGTTATGAATATACTTGTAAATTAATCAATAAATTATTGTATTTACAGTATAAAAAGATAGTTAGAAAATCAATTTATTGAGTACATAGAGCAATATATACTACAAAGAATACACAATTGTAGGAAACTATTCTACAGAGAATGAAGGACAACCATAAATACAAAATTCAAAATAAAGAGAGTGTAGGAATGCATGCAGTAGACTTATTTTATGATTAGAAGCCTTGACCTCCACTTATTTTATGATTAGAATTTTAACTACATCAAAATTGTCAGAACTCTAACCCACCTCCACTTATTTTATGATTAGAATTTTAACTGGTCGGAGTGTGTGGGCCCTTAGGGTTGTGGTTAAGCCTTTTGGAATAATGATTAGAATTTTAATTACATCAAAATTGTTAGAACTCTAACTCACATATCTTTATAAAATTGTTACAGTATTTACAGTATAATAGATAAGTAGAAAATCAATTTATATTTTAAAGTTTTAATAAAACTCTAACCCACATATCTTTATATAATTTTAACTACATTAAAATTGTTAGAACTCTAATTGAATTGTTATTTATTTCTATGAGTGTTGCTATTTGTATTTTAAGCTTGTTCTTTCTTGCTAGGTAATTAGGACTCAATAACAATCTCTTTGTTCCATGTCATTGGATCGAAAGTTACAATGAGCATGTACGCTCTAATTGTACTCGGGAAAATGTTATATTAGATTGAAATTGAATAAAATTTGTTTTTATTTTTTTATTGTGATGTTAATGTGTTTTTACAATTTTTTAGCCATTCAAATTTAATTTATTATATTTTTATAAAAAGGTAAAAGAATCTATACAACAAATTTGAGTTATAAAGAATATTAAAATAACAAAATTAATTATTATTTCTTTTTATTTAAAAATTAAACCATAAACAAAAATAAGTATTGAAAATAAAAATTTTAAAAAACATGTATTGAAAATAGAAACTTAAAAAAAATATGTATTAAAAATAAAAATTTAAAAAAATATTGCACAAATAATTAGGCATTAAAAAAACAAAACAAAACAGTAAATGAGGTTTTAATTTAATGTTTTTAAAAAATAGTAAAGGTGACGGGTTCATTTTTTTTAATTTAATGTTTTAATTAATTAAATTTTGAATTAAAAAATTATTAATTACACCTCATAAATGAGGTTTGACCAAGGTGATGCAAATAGCAAAATAAACTCCCATTTAACTATTTACACCACCTATGTAATTATTGAAAGCTTTCACCTTTTTACAATTTAAAGACATTTTATACCCACTTTTGACCAAAGTGCGGTGCAAATAGCAAATTGGGTGGTGCAAATAGAATTTCCCTTACAGAACTCTATGTTCATAATTATAAAACTCCATGTTCATAATTTTTGAACTCTATATTAACAATTATGACAATTTTAGAATTGTGTCCACCTTGTAAAGTGAACACGATTCTACAGCATAATTTGCTGTGGATTGGCATGTCATCTTTTTGGATATTATTTAAATTAGGTTGGACTAACTCAAGTTAAAATATGAGTCTGAGGCAATCCAAGCCCATCCAACCCATTGCGAAAAAAAAAAAAAAAAGAAGATTTAATTTTTTAGTTCAAAATTATTACTTTAATCAATACCTGAGTAAAATATAGGTTGGGATAGGTTGGATGACACAATAAAAATCTTGGTCGGGCCCACAATTCAATTTTTATTTTTAAAATCAAATTTATTTAGTTTAGAATTATTACATTTATCATTATCCGATTAAATATGATTTAGTCCAAATTGAGCTAAATAATAAAAATCTTAGTTTGATCCAATCCATAGCCTAAAAGTTTTTTAAAAGTTACAATTTATATTTATCAATTTATGTATCTATTTTTATTATAACAACAAATACAAGTTAAAATTATTAATTTACATCTTTTTATTGTAATTATTATTAATCTTTATTACTATCATAAATTTAATTTATAAATATATTTTAATATTACCATTATTAAAATAATTAATATTTTATATAAAATCACTTTTTAATAGATTTATGTTCATTTTTTTCAAAAATGAACTAAATAGAAAAAACATAATTTTTTGATTTTTTGTCAAATAGAAAAATCTCCTCGTTGACTTTTAGACAAACTTTAAAAAGTGAAAATATTTTTCAAAAATAACTCATCTTTTAAAAATTACTTTTCAAAAAATATTTTTTGAGTTTTCAAATGAACCTAAAGATAATTTGAAGTTCTTAAACTATAAATACTCATAGAGTGAGTGTTTGGTAAACATCTAATTACATTAGCAAATTGGGGCCAGTTTGCTAAAATTCAAAATACTAAAAAGTATTAGCATTTTAGGTTAGGGGATTGCATTATTTAGCAAAAAAAAAAAAAAAAAAAAAAAAACTATACTCACTAGTTTATAAAAAGCTTACTCTCTCGCATTTTACATGTTCTATTTACTATTCATTAGTCGAATCAATTCTTTCTTCTTTGTTTATTTTTTTTAGTAATTTTAATTATTTTTAAATTTAATTTATTTGTGTGTTTAATAGCACTTTTAATGTAATTTCTTAATATCACGGCTGAAAATTATAGAATTTTCGACCACTTAAAAGTGATCTTATATCAAGTCGAAAGCAAAAAGTGGTCGGAAATAGCAACAAAGGTTTTTCCGAATACCAAAAGTGGTCAGAACAAGGCTTTCGACTTGATTTAAGATCATTTTCAGGTGGTCGAAAATTTCATAATTTCCAGCAGTGTATATAAATTTTATATACTAATAGTCTAATACTAAACTTAATATTATTAAAAATTGAATTATAAATAACTTCAATCATGCCTCGTTAATGAAACCAGACACATAAAATATGACATATTGAGTTGATATTTATTACCATAATTTATATTTATATAATACTTGATAACAACAAAAAAGTAACATTTAAAAAAAAATCAATTCTTATGCAATTGATATATAAAATTAGAAGTATTTTAAAATTACTAGATAAATAATAAAATATATTCATATTCTTATAATTTATTTTATATATTAACAAATAACTGGAAATAACTAATTTATCAAGCAACTAATATTACATACCAGTTGTCAATGACCTTGTGGTCTAGTGGTATGAAGTGACTCTTTCAAATGAGAGGTCATGGATTTGGGCCCCAGTGGGGACAGTATTGACTCGTATTGACTCTTTGTGCTTCAGTAAGTTGAGAAAGTAGCTAATACCAAGTGACATTCCCGTTTACCTTGTTAACATTCGTGCACCTAATGATAAAGTCTTCCACATAGGTCAGTAGCTAATACCAAGTGACATTCATGTTTACCTTGTTAGCATTCGTGCACCTAATGATAAAGTCTTCCACATAGGTGCACTTAATAGTTAATATTGATGCTCAGTGTACATTATTTGTTGTACTTGTTGTAATACATTTTACTTGCACTTAAGTGCACTATATGAAACTACATTTTACTTGCACTTAAGTGCACTATATGAAACTGTTACTTGCACTTTTAATACAATTTACTTGCACTTTGATGTCTAATTATTTACGAAAATGTCACCGTATTTTTTTAAAAGCAGATTTTATGATCTGTTAGATCTGAACACGTAGACGGCTGTGAGTGGTTCTGATTTTTCTCCTATATAAGACGTTCTCACCTGTGTGTGTAAATTTGAAAATGTTGTACATAAGAATGTAATACATATATTTAGCAAATTTTTATCATAATTTTATCTAATAGAAACTTACACACCTATCATATCCCTCATTTTAAAAAAGAATTAATTCCATTTTTGGTCTTACATTTATAGATGTCAGTCCACTTTTAGTTATTTTTTTCAAAACATTCTTGTTTGGTCAAAATATTATTGTGTCATGACCATTTTTTGCCCACATCAACAAAACCATTTAAATGACGTTAAATATAAAGGCATTTTGTATATTCAATTCTAAGTGTTAAGTCATTTTTTTTTTTTTGGGTCCTAGATTTATATGTGTCACTAAGATAAGAAGAAAAAAAAAATGAGGCTTTTGAGTGGTTAATAACGTCATTTTTAATGTTATTTAAACATATTTGTTGACGGAGGATAAAAAACGGTCATGCCACAATAATGCTAGAATCAACGGGGATGTTTTGAGAAAAAGGACTAAAAGTGAAATAAAACATATAAGTCTAGGACCAAAAAAAAAAAAAGAACTTAAAACTTAGAAGTTAGAACTGAATAAACCAAATTGCCATTGTATTTAACGTCATTTAAACGGTTTTGTTAATAAATGACCAAAAATGATTATACCACAATAATACCAGGACCAAAGCGGAATATTTAAAAAAAAAAAAAGGACTAAAAATGGACTGACACCTATAAATTTAAGGCCAAAAATGAAATTGACTCTTTTAAAAATATTCTTATTGTTTGTTTGTACACACAATGACAGCGGAGAAAAATGTATACTAATATTTCTGATCTTTTATTTAAAAAAAAAAAAATTATTTTATATATAGCTTTTCCCTAAATAATGCTTGATGGCTTATGATTTTTTTTTTTTTTTGAGTAAATACCCAAAATGGTCCCTCGACTATAGCTAAATTCACAAATTGATCTTTGACTTTCAATTTTAACCAATAAAGTCCTTAACTTTGCAATTTTAACACGATTTGGTCATCCGTCTATTTGACCGTTTGTTGACTGTGATTTTTGAGGATATATATGTAATTTCATGGTCCATCGTCGATTTTTTAAGGTTCCGGTTGCATTTTCAGACCGCACTGTTACATTTGAATCCACCGACGAAAGCAATCTGCTAAATCCTGTCGCCTTTCTTCATCCTCCCTTTGGATTCAATATAGTTGAGTTCGTACCAGAGTGAAGAAGACAACGTGTTTCCGAACCGGTGCAGCGTCATCCTGGAGGCCTCCATGTGCTCCGGTGAGAGCTGCGGGTATTTCTGGAGATCATCGATGACGGTGCGGGCGCCGGTGTTAGTGCAGAAATGTTCGAAGGACCAAATCGTGTTAAAATTACAAAGTTAAGGACTTAATTGGTTAAAATTGAAAGTCGATGACCAATTTGTGAATTTAGCTATAGTTGAGGGATCATTTTGGGTATTTACTTTTTTTTTTTTTTTTTTTTTAATGTAATGTAGAGAAGTAATATTCCTTATGATATTTCTCAATATTTTATGATGTAATTAAAAAAGAAAAAAGAGAAGAAGAAATGTGGACATTATTTTGAAAGAAATCTAAAGAAAATAATTTCTTTGATAGAACTAATTTCACTTGATGTCTTTCAATTGTAACATCTGTTTTAATCCTTCCACTTCAAAATCAACTAATAATTGGGCTTAACTATGCAAATTGTTACACGATGTCTTATTTTAATTAGTTATTCTATCAATCACTTGTGAGGAAAAATTCATCACTTCTTATAAATGATGAAATGATAAATAAAGTTACTTTCACCAAATGTTGAATTGTTATACCATCGACATTCAAATTATACACTGCACATGTAGTTAACATATTATGTGTCTACAATAATATACTGTAATTAACATATTATTTATATGTAGTTAACATATTATGTACATACAATTAATATATTATATAACATGCAATTAATAAAATATGTACCAATTTACATATTAACAACAATTAAAATATTATATATCTATAGATCATAAATTATGTACATGCAGTTAATATATTATGTACTTCTAATTTATTTATAGGTACATAATATATTAACTGTATGTACATAAATCTGAATGTCGTTTTGAACCAAGTTCACAATGCAACGTGGACCATAGGTTATAGGAGAAAAAGACTAGAATGTGTAGAAATGGTTGAGAATTAGCCAAAATGTGTGCTGACTTTTTTTTTGACAGAAATATGCAAAACTCTATTGAGAGTTGCGTTTTTGAAGGTATTTAATCCGTATTTTTTTTTTGTTAAATACGTAAAACACATCTCCCAGTTGCGTTTTCACAATACGTATGGAATACGCTAAAACGCAATTGGGAGATGCGTTTTACGTATTATACTTGTAAATACGTAAAACGCAAGACCCAAATGCGTTTTCTTTACCGCCGTACGTCGCCGGAAAATTGTACAAAAACGCATTAACGAATTGCGTTTTTTGAATAATACGTAAAACGCTATTAGCACTTGTGTTTTACCGGGGGGTCCGGCGCCAGGTACTGTTCATCATCTAAACGGTTCAGGAAGAATCGCACATTTCTCCGGCGGCCATTTCTGGAAATGGCAATCCAGGGGGGTTCATCCCCACCATTCAGTACTCAGACGCGGAATTTGTGGGGATGGGATTTAACAATAGTGTGGCTATGATGGCCGGGAGGGTCCCACAGCAGGTCATGCTCCCAACACAGATGGGTGGTGGGATTGGATCGGATCATGGGAGTGGTAGATCACAGAGTGCATCTGGGCATGGTACTGATGAAGGTGGGGAGGATTCGGTATCGTCGGGCAAGAAAGTGAAACTACACACAACGCAACTCTCAATTGCGTTTTAGGTTGCTTCGCCCGGAAAGTGGCCGAAAAAATTTAACATTTCAAAAACGCATTTACAACTTGCGTTTAACCTATTCGAAGCAAAAACTCACTTGCAAATTGCGTTTTGTGTATCTCGCCGGCCTTCAACTTCGCCGGCGACGGCGAGTACAAATAATTGACAAAAACGCAACTTGGTTTTGCGTTTTACGTATAATACGTAAAACGCAAAACAAAGTTGCGTTTTGTGGGATACGGTATTGCCGCAAAAACGCAAGAGCATATTGCGTTTTACGTATACAAATACGTAAACGCAACTGCCTCTTGCGTTTTCCTCAAATACAAGAAAAATACGAAATACATCAAAAACGCAACTACGAAAGGAATTTTACATATTTTTGTCCAAAAAAAAATACGACACATTTTGAGAATTTGACCTTGTTGACCGCATATTTTAGTCTTTTTCCCAATTTCATTTTAACTCTCAATTTTGGACCAAGTGGCAATGTGGACCCTCGAACGCACTTTTGGCTAATTAAGGTTTTGCTAAATTTCTAATTTAATATTACGCATTTAATTTTTAATGGTTGTAACTGCTCAACTATTACGTCGTAAATCCATTTTATCATGAAAAATCTAAACTAAAATGCTCTCAACACCTTTGGGAGGTAATAAATAAAATTTTAAGAAAAGTGTATAACACATGACTTTAACTTTGGTTAACCCAAAACTTTTCTTTTGTGCTTGTTAATTTATAAAAGGAAAATTGTAATTTATGCCCCTCCATAACATGTCAATTATCAATGTCACTCTGAATTATTAGTGGTGTAAATGTTGCCCCTCAATTTTCAAAATGGTACGTATATGAGTATTTGAGTGTAAATATATATATTTTTTAAGATGGAAAATTATATTAACAGAGTTGAGGAATTACAAGAGTGTAAATTTATATTTGATATTATTAATTAAAATACAAAAATCACTAATGTCTGTTCTGTCAGTCTGAAGTTGAGAAATGCTCAAGGCTAACAAAAACAAATAAGTAAAAAAATCGTAGTTTATTTGTTATTATATCCTACTGGGTTTTTCATGAATGCATATATACGAGAAGTGAAGAGTTGCAGGTTGGCGAATTTGGATGTCAGAAAATGTTGGGGGCAAATGTGGAGCACTCTCTGCGCATGGCTTCTTCAACAAATGCAATGGCCGACAAAATCAAAATTCTATTGTCACATTTGATTGGAGCACAATGAAGTTAGTGTGTGTATATATTATAGGGAAAATTGATCAAATTGACCCTTTTAAGTAAAACAGATAGTGCAATTGAGTTCTCTAAATAAAAAATGTTCTATATTCAGATTCCATACATCAGTAAAATTGTTCAATTAATTCTAACTTGATTTATTTAGCAGGTGACATCTTCAAGAATTTGATACGTATTTTTTAAAAAAATATTTTAAATTTTTATTTTTTAATTTATTTATTAGAAATATTAAAAAAAAAAAAAAATTATAACACTGACTGTCATCGCCATACAACCAGCGTTGTATCTTACATCTGTATCTTAAGGTCCGGTGCAATTCTTACCTGTTACCTTCAATTCTTTTGTTCAATAATATTTCTTAAGGTGTACATTATTCAACTTGTCTTATTTGGCTGACATACTGAAATGTGTAGAAATTAAAACTAGTTCCATATGCCAGACTTTATGACATTGCTTCTTTGTTTCTTACCATTTTCAATATTCATAATCACTAGACTCAGTTCGTTGAATGCTCAACTTAACTGCACGCAAATACTTTGAAGTCTCCTTTATTTCATGGATTAATACCAATCCCCTCTAATATTTAGGGGTACGTTGAGGAAGCACGAGGGATGCTCACAGGCAAAATTTGGGAAGTTCAAACAACAAAATGTTGGGGACAAAGAGACCACTGGTTAAGCTTTGATGGTTTAGATCGAAGATTTCTGCAAAGAATCAAAGCACCAACTAGTTGAGCTTCCCATGGTAATATATACCGTTACGGCTGCCTGGAACCATGGCCACCGCCCTCGTTTCAGATCCTGATCTCAAGTTTGAGGTCTAGACCTGAAAGACAGGCGGCCATGACTGTCATTCTTATACCGTCGGTTGTCCTCGCCATACAAAACGACGCTGTAATTTTTTTTTTTTAATTTTTTATTTCTAATAAATAAATAAAAAGTTCTTTTTAAATAAAATAAAAAATATTTTAAAAAAGACACGTGTCAAATTTTTGAAGATGTAACCGGCTAAATAGGTTCAATTTGGACTTAATTGAACAATTTTACCGGTTTAGAGGATATGAATGAAGTTTTTTTTTTTTTTTTTTTTTTTTTTTTTTTTTTAGGGGGGGCAATTGCACTATCCGACCGCTTAGGGGGCCAATTTGATGGTTTTTCCTATATATGTTTGAACAGAGACTACAATGTATAGAGTCCGTAGCATTTAAAAAAAAAAAAAAAAAAAAAAAAAAAAAAAAAAGCAAGAGATCATATGCAAAGGAGGGTCTTAGGTAAAAAATAGAGTTAAAGCTCAACAATTGATCTAGTCTTAATCAACAGTTTTCAAAATGAAGAAAAATTTTAAAAAAAATGCGATGACATTATAGTAATTTTGTGTAAGTAAGTTCAGATGATCTTTGTCTTCGAGTGCACATTTTTCCTTCTTCGAGTGCATATTTTCCCTTCTTCGAGTGTATATGTTTTGTCTCGGTGCATAATTTCTCCCTTTGAGTGCACATCTTTGTGCCTTTGAGTATACAATTTTGGCATTCGTGTGCACAGTTCTATGGCTTAAGTGCCCAATTATGGGCCAATGTTTATTATATATTTTGCCTTCTTTTCAATAACGTATAACTAAATTTCTAATGAAATTTGTAAAATTTACAAGCAATTTGTAAGGGTAATTGCTTCAATAACACTTAAGTTGAATAACTCTATTTTTTAGTACCATAATTGCTTCGATTGCACACCTTTGTGCCTTTAAATGCAGAATTTTTGGCATTCGAGTGCACATTTTTTTGTAGATTCGAAGTGTAATTTTTTTAAGAGCAGTAGATCTGAGCGAAATTAGTGGCTGATATTTATGCACATTTTTCACATGGGAACTCCTTCACACCTTATCCTGAACCTTTATCCTTTGACCTCACGTAGTCAATATGTTTGGTATTCACTATACAACTTGTATTCCAAGCTCTTGTTATAGATGTTTGTGTGAAATCAATTTCATAAAGGATTATATATTGAATTAGCTAGGGTTATTGTTGTGAGTTAAGTGTTTTGTATAGACTATTTTATGATTAGGGCCCAATTATACTTGGAGGATCTTGGAGATGTGTTGTTGCTATGAGAATATGACATCACTATAGCTACACTACTCACATTTCCAATTTTTCTTTGAGAAGAAAAGGAACTAAACATTATGTGCTTGATAAAATTAAATGCTCCAATTAGATTAAATTGACATGAAAATGGAGTGTAATACTAATTGGTAGTCCAATATTGACCATGTGAATATATGACATAGACACTTAGTAGCTTCTTTCTTGATTTTTGCTAAAGATCCCTCATCCCAATATACCCGATAATATCTATGAAAGGGTTGACCTAGTCCAAACCCCTTTTTTTACCTATTGTTTGTACTTATCTTGTTCATTACTTGCTACTTGATTAGTTTTATAAAAAATTTCAACCATTTTGTTAGAACTAGTTTCCAAACACTTGACCTGTTTTGTACTTAACCAACTTATTATTTAACACATTTTTAATTCGCTTCTTGAGACAGGATACCATCTCAGAGAATATTAACACTAAAACTTAACTTTCACATGCATACATCACCTATTTATGGGTGGCTAAGTGGAAGTTAGTAAATTTTAAAATATGTTAACTTCCTTTGGATAAGCAACCATCACTTAAGCTTCAACTCTAAAAAAAAAAAAAAGAAGATTAAGGATACATTTTTTCCTTAATCCAACTTGAAACTGCTACATTGAGTAAAATCAATTAATCAAATTTGAAATAAAAATGTCCAATTCAAATTAAAGATGGTCACGAGATGGGAAATATGCAGGAGCATAATCACCCCCCCCCCCCCCCCCCTCCTTGATTCATCGTCCCACATCTTGTCGTTGCATTTCAAAGATGTATATATATATATATATATATATATATATATATATATATATATATATACATACATACATACTAGTTTTTTACGCGCATTGCGCGATTGGGATAATGCCCAATGTTTTTTTTTTTAAATAAATACTTTAAAGTATATTAAGGCAATATTATATTGAAATTGTTCATGCATAGATAATTGAAGGTTGAATTTGCGTATTTAAATAGGTAATTCTTCTCCCAAAGGTTGAGTCCCCAACTCCAAGGGCCCCCCCACACTCCGACCCGACAGAGCATTGTGGGAAATTGTAAATCACGGTGACTCAATGGTTCAGCAGACAGGACCAAATGTAGGTGCGAACAAGGAATCTGCCCACTTTGGACATAATTCCCGCACTGCCGCCGCCGAGGTTCAAACCTTGGTCTCTTCTCCCAAATACTGCCCACTAAACCATTGAGCTAAGCCCGTGCGGGTTAAATAGGTAATTCTAAGTTTACAAATGCAAGATAATATAGTCAAGATTGATAATAATTGTCAATAAAATAATTATATAGGTATGGTTGAAACCAAATACAGGACATAAGAGAGAACAAAAAAAAATTAGGGCATAAAATATTAAATATATACTAATATTGTTTGAGGAGATTTCGACATTAGGATTTGTGGTTAAGTTCTATTAAGACTTTAATATTAGAATTAGATTAATGGTGTAATTATAATTCTATATTAGACGTTAATTAATATTAGAATTAGACTAACGGTGACGGTATTTAATGAAAAAGTTAAATGGATAATCATATAATTAAGGATAAATTAGAAAAACTTTAAAAAAAATTAAAACCTGAACAATTTGAACCATTCATTTGATTTAATAATTGATGAATTTGAATGTAAAAATTTTTACATTTGAGAAAAATAAAGACAATATAACTAATAAAAATATTTCTCTTAATTAATTTATTGATAATGAATAATTTTTTTCACTGAATTAAGACATTGTAAGGACAATGTAGCAAATATAATCAATTAATAAATTTGAATATAAAGAAATTTTTATATTGTAAAACAATAAAGACAATATAACTAATACAATTATTTCTCTTATTTAATTTATTGATAATGAATAATTTTTTTTTTTTGAATAAAGACATTGTGGACACATAATTCTAAATTAAATAAATGCATATCTATAATTTTTTGTTGTAGCTACTAAATTATTATTAATTTAATAAGAGTAAAATAGAGTACTAATTATGCCAACTTTGATTGGGATGAGGTTCGAACCTAAGACATTTTTTTTTTATTATTGAAATCAATGAGTAAGTTAACGGTGAACTAACGACAGTTCTTAAAATTTTAACGTAATTAGTAACGGTGTGTGGGTATTTTAGAAAATTTTAGTGTACAATTTAAATCTTATCAATCTTTTAATCAATCTGAGCCATTCATTTGATTAAAATCTATGACCGCCATTTTTTCTACCCATTATAGGCCTAACTCTCTTGGACACTTATTAGTATATATATATAGTAGATAGATAGTAGATATATATATATATATATATATATATATATATATATATATATATATATATATATATATATATATATATTTATTTATTTATTTATTTATTTTTTTTTTTTTTTTCCATCCCTACACGTAACACGTGTGGAGATTATGCAGGGTAAGGATTCCCTCACAAAATTACATTAGGATAGGAGATTCTCCATTCTCAATATTTTATATTAGATATAAAGTAAAAAAATTTAAAACACTTAATAAATTTAAAACAATTTAAGAGTTCAAGTACCAAATTTAACAAGTTTAACACACCAACACAAACAAAATACAAATTATATCGCAAATTATCACAATCCTATTCTTCAAAACATAAAATAATATCCAATTATATCTCCATACCATCTATATCCAAATCCTCAAAACAATGATCTTCAAATATCTCCAAAGTCCAAGCCTTCATTAATCAATACTTGTTGTGTGGACCACGGTCCAAAAAATGACGTCATTTAGTGTAATTTTTTTTATGTGACCTGTTGTATATACATTTTTATAACTCATAATGTACATTATTCTAACACATAAAGTACATTATTTTAACACATAATGTATATTATCTTACCCCATAAATTTCATTATTCTAACTCATAATGTGCATTATTCGAACGCATAAAATACATTATTCTTACACATAATGTACATTATTTTACTCCAAAAGTTTCATTATTCTAACATATAATATACATTATTCTTAACTCATAAAATGCAACAACGTCGTTTTGAACCGTGGTACACACAGTTGTGTGGACCAAGGTGGATACAATGATTTGCCTTTACTAATTCAAGGACAAATAACTAAGGGGTCGTTTGGTTCACGGAATGTGAGATTACTTTAGAAAAACGTTAGATTGCTGGGAATGTTAGATTTCTGTGTTTGGTTAAAACTGAGGTATGTAATATAAACCTGTAAGGTTGAAGAGTTAATGTTATGTTATAATGAATATTTTACTTACATATGTCATGTGTATGAAGTTCAAAAGGCTTTATTTTAATTTTTTTACTCACAAAATTTAAATTTTCATCTTCTAAGCAACACCTATCATCATCATCATCATCATCATCATCATCATCATCATCATCATCATCATCATCATCATTACTATTATTATTATTATTATTACTAGTAATTCACCCGCGCTATGCACGGGAAAAAATTATGTTATTATAAATATAAATAAAAAAAATATTTTAAATTGTTTAATATAATAATATTTTTGAGCTTCTTTTGGTTAAGTATTTATTATTTTTATAGAACACAAAATTACAATTAAAATTAAAATTAAAATTCTGTATGGTTAATATAATCTCTAATTATGTACATATTCAAATAAACTTATAAGAAAATTTACATAATTACATTGATTTATTCTTAATTGTATTTCATCTATATTATAATTTTCACAATACGAATAATAACTAAGATAATTACATTTAGAAAGCAAATTTCAAATTTTGTAGGAGTAAATTTAAACTCTAATTGAACACATTTTTTTATATGATTATATAATATATTCTTTATGCACATGTCATTCCATAAACCCACATGTCATTCTATAAGCCCAACACCACTTTTTGGAGATAATTCAAATGATTTTTTTTTTCTTTTAAAAGTCCTAAGTTTAGAAATCCACAGAAACATTAAAGACTCATACGATATATGCATTTATATAGTTAATTTTTATTTATGGCTCAAATGATTTTTTTTTTTAATTCTGAAGTTCAATAATTGACCCATGGCCCGCAGCATTTGTTTTCTTCATCCCTTCTCGCTTCTGTCATTTTCTTTGAAGCATTTGAAAAGATAGAAAAATACACTCCACAATCTTTACCTGTAGAAGGTGGTTCCTTAATGTCTGACTCCATTTTTTCTACCACTTTCCATGATTCTTCTCTTTTGTTTACTCTTTTTTTTTTTTTTTTTTTTTTTTTTTTTTTTTTTTTTTAGGTGTGATTGTTAGAGCCTCCTATACATTCTACCGTCTTTTGTCTCCTTTGCAGCCACGGCCATGAAAATACACAAATGGTAGGACAATTTGCTGCAGTTTACGGTCGCATGGATTTGATCTGGGGTGTTTTATAGGAGAAAAATTATATGTGGAGGCTTGCATTAATTGCATTGTTTCGGATATCGAATAGGTTTTCATCAAAAATTTAATTAATATTGTAATCTCAAGAAGCACCATAGATAACAAAAGCATATCAAATAGACTTTCATTGTAAAGCCAGATAGTTAATTAATATTGCATCGTTTCATATTTTCTATTAATCGGAAATCAGAATCCTTAATCATAATATCATAACAGTTAATAACTTCATTAATTCAATAAATGTAATCCTTTGTTATGGGCGAGAAAAAAATAGCTATTTTATTTTTCAAATGTTGTGCTTTTTTTTTTTTTTTTTTTTTTTTTAGAAAAGGATGTTGTGCCTATTTTATAATAATAATAACTTAATAAGAATAGATATAATAATTGTAATAATTATTGCTCACCAAAATAATAATTGTAACATTTATTACTTTCCAAACTATATAGCTTTATTATAGTTAAGATTATTATTATATAATAAAATATGTAATTATAATAATATAATTTATTATTTATTATCATATAAAAATTAAAAACTCAACAACATAAAAGATATTATCACAATAGCAACAAAATAATATTTTCATAGTAAGAGAATTGCAAAGTAAAATAACTAAAGGAATCTCACATTACCTAAAGAAGATGGGGGAATTACATTCCCTCAAAAATTTGATGGGGAAGCTATCTTTGATTCCATGAGAATGTTACATAATTACAACCAAACATAGAATATTATATAACTAAACAAATACTCCGTATAACCCTGATTATCTTAAATTACTTGAACCAAACGCCCATTTATATAGTTGAATTGAATGAAATAAGAAATATGAATACATAATAAATATTGAATAAACCAAACTTGGGATTTGGGAATTCTACCAAACGTAAATCTAAAGTAAACGACGTGGTAAAGCCAGCAGACATCTTGCGAGAATCTACCAACTACTTAAACTCCTCATTCCCCTAATGTGAGCCACCAAGCTCCACTCTTCGGACGTCAATGGAGGAGTATTATTTACTTTCAACTTCATCTTTGAACTACCTCTGTTTATTCTTTCTACGCCCTATTTCCGCCATCATCTTTGTCCTCTCTTTACTCCTCTTTGGTATTTCCTAGTCTTCATACAAATTTCTTGAATTGTTTTCGATCTGGGAAATTGATATTTTGACCTAAAA
>NW_017617231.1:375000-403016 GCF_001879475.1 Ipomoea nil | reverse complement strand
GATCTCACTGTTGATGGGTTGTTCGCAGGTTGGTTTTTGGCTTGGAAGTTAGTGTTGGTTCATGTTCCACTTGTCCAAGAAATCTTTGGGTTGAGGAAAAAACCCGTCAAACCAAAACCTGAAAATCGCCGGCGATTCACTCAATTTTACAACGACATGGATGCCCGGACTTCTGCTTCTCTATGGTAAGTTTTGGGGAATTCCCCAAAACTTATAATTTAGTTTTTTCCTAATGAACAAATTTAGTCCAGCTTACATTTTGGGATTAAAATAATGACAAACAATTTTGTGGGTGCAATCTCCTAAAGAGTTTGGTCAAAATGATTGTTATTAAGCTCTGTGTTCATAAAATTTGAGAATTGAGAGCAGAATGATTCTGTTAAGGAGTAAAAGCTGTATTTCAGTATCTAAAAATCCCCATGATGATCATTTTGATTGAACAGTGTTTCAAAGGAAAATTTTCAATTTTTGCCTCTTTGACCTCATGAATTTGAGCCAAAGTATGTGAATTGAGCTCGGCCAATACTGTTTTTGACTTAATATAAAAATGTTTTTTTGAATGTAGTCTGTTAACGGTTTTCTGTCCATTGTGTTGATATAGAAGGCCATTACTTTGTGGATCAACCCCATTAATCTGAACTAATGGATTTCTCATTTTAGTTTGAAAATCATGAAGAAAACAGCCACACTTCAAGGGAAAATTGGATGAAATTCTGCAAACAATCAAATATCATGAGTATTTTTAAAAGAGTAAATGCCATTTTTCGGACCCTTGATTGTGGGGGCAATTCTATACTGATCAGTGACTTCCAATTTGAGATGTATAACATGAAAAATTAGGACTGTATTGAAAGCTTTAGCATGTTGAAAGGAGCAACCTTAGCGCTAGAATAGGAATGTAAAGGCACTCTCAATTCTTTTTGAACTTAAGTGAATCTTGTAATAGAAATTCCGGGAAGGCTGAAAGGATAACGACTGCAGTCTCCAGCCTAGTTAACCTTGGAATAATGCCAAAGGGTAACATGCCATGCTCTTTGCAAATTTTGCCATGTGAAGTATGGCTTGAAATGCAGGATCAGTCAACATAGATTACTCTTAATTAGTTTTTAATCCCCGAAACGTTAGGATCCATGAATATAGCTAGTGTAATGAGCGACTTCATCATACCAAGAGATGTATTGCTGGTCTCGGTGGTATATAGAAGCTCCTCCATGATGATAAAAGTAACATTTTAAGACTGGTGCTTTTCACATTGGGCACACTGATACACATTTCTTATCATGTACATATTATAATAAACAGTTAAACATCCTTGGGATCTTTTTGTTTAGGTGGTATTTAACATTTTTACCACAGTTAGGAAAATTCAACGAATTGAGGCTTTAAAAGAATTGGTAATTTAACCTGTTCTTCTGTAACTTAACAGGAGTAAGGTATGAGTTTGGTGACATACACGTATTTTTCACATTGTTTTTGTAAAAGGTGAAATATTTTTACATGATACCACAGCCACTTAATCAGTTAGTTTATTAGTTTTTGCTGTAGAGCTGTTTTGCTGGTTTTTTAATGGTAACATCTATTTTTTATTTATGTCTTTGGAGCCTTTTAGTTGATATATTGTGTTAAACTATGAAAGCCCCAATCTAACTTGAGAGATTAAAACATCACTAAAACTGATTGAACTCTCTTCAGACAAGGCACGGCCCTCCAAATTAACCATTTCAAGTCTTTTGGAGTGAACCAAAGTTCTTTGGAAAACTTGTTTTGATGTAACTCCGAGAATTTTTGTCTGAAAACATGTTCTTGCAAAATGATGCAAAAATCAAGACAGACAAATAGCATGTGACAAAAGATTTATTGTTTGAAGAATATAGCTTCATCTAGAAAAATGTCAGGCATTGCAGGAATACTTGCAACAACAACAACAAAATTAAGATTAAAGGTACATATTTACCAATAAATTTAAACACCGAAGAAATATATTGATTGAAAAGCACAGTTCTGCTTGTCCTGTACTGCTGTCAATTTTAGAAGGCTAAAATTAAAGTATACTTGCCTCATGTGACACTAAACCATACGTAAGTTACAACACCCAACCCTTGGATAAGTCTTGATAGTTCTTTTAACTTGAGAAGGTAATGCGGTTTTGTGAAGATGGTTACGAATTTAACCTTTGATGTAAATGATGAATTTCTAACAGAGTTACCAGTCGCCATGGATGCAAAAGCTGCAGTGTGCCAGTGCTAGGTCCCCAGATTCTTGTAGAAATCTCAGTCTTGATTGCATCTAAAAGGGCTAATAGAAGCTGATGGCTCCTATATCAGGTTAGAGAGGGTCTAAGATTCTGGGTGCGATACTTCAGTTCTTTGTACAGATTTCAGTTATGATTTTCATCATCAATGCATGTATGTACAGTTGTAATGCGTTTTCTAGGTCAGGTTTAAAATATGAATGATTTGGATTGGTTTTTCTTTGCTGCCAAATGCATGGTAATTGCTCATACTCCGTCCTAGAGGGCTGATGTGTTCAAATAAAAATCAGTGCTTGCACTTCTGAATTGCAGATAGTTGTACCACTGACAGTTTGTCATTGTAACTTCGAGAAAACATTTTTATAGAAAAACTTGGGATCTTCTTTATTGAGGACCAATCATTATTCCATTGATCATGATCCACACATTTGTGTGAACCATAAACAAAAAATACATTTTTAATATACTAAAAGTACATTATTTGTATACATAAAGTGGGTACATTATTTGAAAGTACATGATTTTTTATATATTATCAAATAATGTACATTCAGTACACAAATAATGTACTTTTAGTATATTAAAAATATATATTGCATCCATGGTCCACACAGCTGTGTGGACCATGGTCCATACAATAATTTGCCATTGGTGACCTGGTTGGCTAGCACAGCCAATATTGCATTTTGAGGGCTTGAAATTGTGGGATTCACTTTGTTGAGAACTCTTTGGACCATCTATCTTACAACTCCTTTGGATGCCAATACATGGGAACTGTGATTGGAGACTTGGAGTGCTATCCACCCCTCTAAAATTTTATCCTTTTAATCTCCTCTCTTGGCACGACACTTTCATTGAATGGTTTAGTTTTGATAACAAGTTACTGGAGTCAACCAGTTCATGACACTCAATGGTTATGGCAACCACAATAGTGGTTTTTTGCTAAGAAAAATATTTAGGGTGGGTTTTCTAACAAATGGGGTGAGCAGTTTGCAATTAAGTCATCCTCATGAATGAATTTTCAAGGAGTTCCCTTTTGGAGTGAACTTTCCAAGCATCCATATGATCATCACTCAACAGAATTAGTCTGAAAGACTTTGATTTAGAGTGTTTTGAGCTTCTCGAGTTAGAGGCTATAGTAGATGCTGGAGGGGTAGAGAAAGCCCTGGACCTGGTCATCCTGGTTGGAACAGATGAACCACCTTTCTTGCGATGTTTGGTTTCAGATACAAATATAACATCATCAGAATCATCCAATTTTCGCTTAGCTGGAGCAACTTCATATACCCTGAACCAGAAACATTGTCTTTCCGTTTATGGGAAGGTTGCTCTAATGGAACTTGTATAATAGGCATAGAGACAGAGGAAACAATACTAGAAACATGTAGAGGTGGAATTGGATTAGAGAGCAAATTAGGCTGAGGGAATGGGACAGACACTGGAAAGGACAAACTTGGACCAGAGACAAGACACATTTTGCAAATTGACAAATTGAGCAACATTGCGAATGGAAAAATCAGCAGGAACAGATTTAGCAATATCAGATCCAGAAACCAAATTTGACTCATATGGAACATGAAAAACAGAAGCTAAGACAGGTTCAGACACATTAGATTGTGACATAGGCATAGTCGCATAGATGAACCAGAGGGGATTCCTACTAGAATAGGACCAGGCTGACATGCATGCATAGATTCAGGGACAGTATGAGCAGGAATTAGACCAGTATAAATCACAATGGATAAAGGGGAAATGCACATAACTTCAAAAAAACACACATTTGGCACATTTATAGGAGTAGATAAAGAACTCACTGATGAAAAATGAGAGCTACGAAATTAGTCAGGCAGATTAATAGAAAAATTAAGCTTCCTAGACGCGGGTATTGAGGAAATACCCTCTAAAGATGAAGGAAATGATGTTAATAAGGCTTGGGAAATCTCTTGAAGCTTGCAGGGAGGCGAGAATGGCGGCTTCGTTCACTTCTTCGTCATCAACACCATCATTTTCCAGAGGCCATGGCTCGACAGTGACGTTTCTCGTTATGGCTAGAAGCTGTCTGGACTCCTTGGTGGTTAAATCATCCAGAAGCTCTCGATTTTGCAAGAGGGTTGCTAAAACCTTATTCTTATCCGAATAAGAAAGCGGAGAATTTGCATCGATTATTTAGCGGAAAAAAAGGTGTTTCTCTCGGATTTTGTCTTGTAGTTGAAAAAGGCGTTGGCCATTTAAAAAAAAATAATTATTTGGCTATGGAGGATGATTTTGGGTGGAGGAGATGAAGGGAAATTCTCTATCACTAGCCAACCCTGGATAAAGTGGTGGTGAATTTCCCTTCATCTCCTCCACCTGAAATCATCGTCCATAGCCAAAGAATCAAGCTTTTTGAAAATGACCAATCCTTTTCTCATCTACAAGACAAAACTCGAGAGCGACACCCTTTTCTGCCAAATAATCAATGCAAATTCTCCGCTTTATCATTCGGCTGAGAATAGGGTTTTAGCAACCCTCTTTCAAAATTGAGAGTTTCTGGATGATTTAACCACTAAAGAGTCCAGACAGCTTCTAGCCATGACGAGAAACGTCACTGCTGAGCCATGTCCTCTGAAAAATGATTGTGTTGATGACGAAGAAGTGAGGTGCCGCCATTCTCGCCTCCCTGCAAGCTTCAAGAGATTTATCCCAAGCCTTGGTAACATCATTTCCTTAATCTTTAGAGGGTATTTCCTTAATACCCGCATCTAGGAAGCTTAATTTTACTGTTAATCTGTCTGACTAATTTCGTAGCTCTCATTTTCCACCAGTGAGTTCTTTATCTGCTATAAATGTGCATAATGTGTGTTTTTTTTTTTTTAAAAGTTATGTGCATTTTCCCTTTATCCACTGTGATTTATACTGGTTCAATTCCTACTCATACTGTCTGAATCTGTGCATGTGTGTCAGCCCGGTGTTGTTCCATTAGGAATCCCCTCTGGTTCATCTTTGCCTGTGTCAAACAATCCAATGTGCCTGAACTTGTCCCAGCTTCTGTTTTTCATGTTCCAGATGAGTCAAATTTGGTTTCTGGGTCTGATATTGCTAAATCCGTTCTTGCTGATTTTTTCATTCGCAATGTTGCTCAATTTGTCAATCTGCAAAATGCGTCTGTCTCTGGTCCAGGTCTGTCGCATTCCCTCAGCCTGATCTGCTCTCTGATCCTGTTCCATCTCTACATGTTTTTAGTACTGTTTCCTCTGTCTATGTGCCTATTATACATGTTTCATTAGAGAAAGAAAATGTTTCTGATTCAAGGGTATCTGAAGCTGCTTCAGCTAAGCGAAAATTGGATGCTCCAGAGTGGTTTTTGAGTCCATTGAATGAGGTAAGGAGAGAAAGCAGCCGCCACTCCACTCCACTCCCGCGTGTGGGAAACTTTGCGCCCAACAGTTGGGCGCATAAAGAAACTGTTACTATTATTATTATTACTTTTTTTTTTTTCGTGTCAGAGTTTTTTTTTTTTTTTTTTTTTTTTTTTTTTTCTACTCCTGGACATAAAAAATCAACAAAAAATGTACACTAATGATGTTACTCTTATAAGTCATGCCAGGAGGGATTTTATGAGGGCAACAAAGCATTTTTCATTTTGCAAATGGTGATTATGTAGCATCATTGTTACATGACGTTCCATTTTTGAGTGAAGCTAAAATGGTGTTTCAGGCTTAGTAATGAGCAAATTATACCATAAGTCTCTGCTCACTTCGTGTTTGAATGAAATGTTCATTACCATAATGTAATGCTTACCACGTGTGAGCTACATGTTTATGGAGTGTAGGATAGCTATTGCCTCAATTGTTATACTATGAATACCGCCTTGCACTATCAACCCTGATTCAAAAATGATGTTGTTTTGTTTTGTTTTGTTTTTTTTTTTGTTTTTTTTTTTTTTTGACGTTACCCACTGCATCATACATTTTTATAACTCATAATGTATATTATTCTAACTCGTAAAGTACATTATCTCACCCCTAAAATTTCATTATTCTAACACATAATGTACATTATTTTAACACATAAAGTACATTATTCTAACTCATAAAATTTAACGTCGTTTTGGACCGTGGTCCATACATCTTTGCCAAAATCCATAGTTACCATTCTAATTATAATCAATCATTATTGCATGGACTATGGTCCACACAATTGTGTGGACCATGAATAAAAAGTACATTTTTAATATACTAAGGGTATATTATTTATGTACATAAGGTACATTTTTAATTTAAAAGTATATTTTTAATATACTAAGGGTACTGGGTACATTATTTTATATAATGTACCTTCATTACAAAAATAATGTATTTTTAATATATTAAAAATGTACTTGATATTCATGGTCCACACAATAATTTACCAATTACAATTGGGCCGGTTTAAATATATCATTAGTCTCTATTTTATTGTAAAATGTTCAATACTATTAAAAATAGAATGGTTAGGTAAAATTACGCAAATTATGCTGTGCAACCGAATGCACCTTGCAAGGTGCATACGGTTGCAAAACGGCGCCGTTTTGGTTAAAAAAACGCGCGTCCCACTTAAAGAAGAAATTAGGTTCGATTCCCGGCAATAGCATTTTTATATATCCAGAAATTCATAACTATATATACACAATTTCATAACTATATATCCACAATTTCATAACTATATATCCACAGTGAATGAATGAAGTAAAAATCCACAATGAATGAACGAATGAAGTAAAAATCCACAATGAATGAATTAATGAAGTAAAAATCCACAATGAATGAACTAAATATCCACAATGAATGAACTAAATATCCATAATTTCATAACTATATAACCACAATTTCATAACTATATATCCATAATTTCATAACTATATATCCACAGTGAATGAATGAAGTAAAAATCCACAATGAATGAATGAATGAAGTAAAAATCCACAATGAATGAATGAATGAAGTAAAAATCCACAATGAATGAACTAAATATCAACAATATATGATTGAACTAAATATCCACAATGAATGAACTAAATATCCATAATTTCATAACTATATAACCACAATTTCATAACTATATATCCACAATTTCATAACTATATATCCACAATAATGCTATTACTGAGAGTCGAACCTGATTTTTTTTTTTAAGTGGGACGCGCGTTTTTAATCAAAACGACGTCGTTTTGAACCGTATGCACCATGCGCATGGTACATTCGGTTGCACAGCATAACTATTGGTAAAATTATTGATGCCGTTAGTTAACTGTTAAATATACTTGACATAATTAGATTACATAGCAATGATATGATTGTCAAATCATTAATCACTAATTAATAATATTATTAATAATATAATAATATAACTAGTATTTGTCCCTATATGAGGTTTATAGGGGCAATATTTTTTAAAAATATACCCTATATGAGGTTTATTCATATATAAAATTTTTGTTATTTAATAATTTAATAATTATTATGTGTGAATTCCTATGAAAAAATTATGAACATAAATATATTTACAATTAAAATAATATTTAAGGTGGGTGATTACTACAAATCTTAAACTATATTAAAAATTTAGTACATAGTATTTAATATTACGAATTTTTAAGATTTAGTAAACTACAATAGTAATTGAATTACAATTTTAGAGTCACCACGGATCAAAATTTTTAGACCTTTGAGATTTCTAACTCTAGATGTAGCAACATACAATTGACCTTTAAAGACCAAAATCACAATCTTAGTTCGGACATTGATTTTTTCTTCCAAATACTATCGAATTAAGTGTGTAATCAATAAAAGATGAGAACTAATAATTCGAGAATATAATCTTAATGTTACTAAGCCTACTTCACGTCAATTAAGTTGGAGAGTGTTGTTGGATAGTATCCGATGAATCCACGAATAACGCATCTTTGTCTCCGTAGTCCTCAATATGCACATCAACAATCTTAAATATTAGGCCGCCTAGCTATGCCATATATTAATTTCAAACTTATGAACTTTGGGGTTGCATGCAATAAAAAATATATTTTAAATATACTAAAGGTACATTATATATGTATGTAAGGTACTTTCAATATAAAAATAATGTATTTTTAATATATTAAAAATGTATTTGATATTCATGATCCATACAATTATGTGGACCACGTTCACACAATAATTTGCCAGTAGAAATTGAAATATAAATAAATAAATAAATAACTAAATAAATAAATAAATAAATAAATAAATAAATAAATATATATATATATATATATATATATATATATATATATATTAGAAACTGTCAGTGGAAATTATTATCATTAGAGTTAATACCCAAAATCGTCCTCGACTATAGTAGTTTTTCTCAATTTCGTCCTAAACGACTTTGGTGACCTAATATCGTCACAGACTTTTGTGTTTCACTCAATTTAGTCCTCTATTTGTTATTTCATCAAATTGGTGTTAAATAAAGGGACAATTAAGTAATGTCAATATTGATCTCTCTTTACTTTCAACTTGTGAAGTGCGAAATTCCTCTTTCTTGTACGAATTACACCCAGAATTACTCCCGAACCTGCAAATCAAATTTTATATTCGCAGTTTTAGGAGTAATTCTGGGGGTAATTCGTAAAAAAAAGGGATTTCGCAGTTCACATGTCTATGAGTAAAGAGATGCCAATATTAAAATTACTGAATTGTCTATTTATTTAACACCAAATGGACAGAATAACAAATGAGGGACTAAATTGAGTAAAAACACAAAAGTCTGGGACTAAATTGAGCGAAACACAAAAGTCTGGGACGATATTAGGTCACCAAAGTCATTTAGGACGAAATTGAGAAAAACCACTATAGTCGAGGACGATTTTGAGTATTAACTCATTATCATTATTATTGCAATTATTATTATTATTATTGTTATTGTTATTATAATTAACAATATTATTATGGTCATGTGAAAATTAAATGTTAATTATCACCATTTAATTTTCACAAGACCATATGACTTTATTATATATAAGATAAGATAAGATAATAATATAAAATATTCAAAATATCATGTCATTAAGAAAAATTGGACCATGACATTAAAATAAAAATAAAATATTTTAATTCTAAATTATATATAATAAGCTAACTTACAACTTAAGATATTTATTAAATATAATAAAGCCATATGGTCTTGTGAAAATTAAATGGTGATAATCAACATTTAATTTTCACAAGACAATAATAATATTGTTAATTATAATATCAATGACAATAATAATAATAATTGCAATAATAATAATGATAATAATTTCCACTGACATTTTCTAATATATATATATATATATATATATACATTTAATTATTATATTTATTTATATTTCAATTTCTACTGACAAATTATTGTGTGAACATGGTCCACATAATTGTATGGATCATGAATATCAAATACATTTTTAATATATTAAAAATATATTATTTTTATATTGAAAGTACCTTACATACATATATAATGTACCCTTAGTATATTTAAAATATACTTTTTATTGCATGCAACCCCAAAGTTCATAAGTTTGAAATTAATATATGGCATAGCTAGGCGGCCTAATATTTAAGATTGTTGATGTGCATATTGAGGACTACGGAGACAAAGATGCGTTATTCGTGGATTCATCGGATACTATCCAACAACATTCTCCAACTTAATTGACGTGAAGTAGGCTTAGTAACATTAAGATTATATTCTCGAATTATTAGTTCTCATATTTTATTGATTACACACTTAATTCGATAGTATTTGGAAGAAAAAATCAATGTTCGAACTAAGATTGTGATTTTGGTCTTTAAAGGTCAATTGTATGTTGCTACATCTAAAGTTAGAAATCTCAAATGTCTAAAATTTGTTATCCGTGGTGACTCTAAAATTGTAATTTAATTACTATTGTAGTTTACTAAGTTCTTAAAAATTTGTAATATTAAATACTATGTACTAAATTTTTAATATAGTTTAAGATTTGTAGTAATCACTCACCTTAAATATTATTTTAATTGTAAATATATTTATGTTCATAATTTTATCATAGGAATTCGCACATAATAATTATTAAATAATAAAAATTTTATATATGAATAAACCTCATATAGGGTATATTTTTATAACATATTTTCCGTGCATCGCACGGGACAAATACTAGTTATATATAATAAGCTAACTTACAACTCAAGATATTTATTAAATTAAAATTTAAAAAATTAATAAGGGAAACTTTAGAAAGTTATTTTCTTATCTTAATTATACAAAAATGAAATCACACCCTACTAAAATTGTAAAGATAATAAAAATATGTTATTATTATTATTCCAAAGTCATGGGTTCAATTGTTAAGGATGTGATATGCTAAGTATTTTTATATTATTGTATTGTTAATGTTAATTAGTAATTGGTAGTTACATCATTATTATTCCATAACATTTTAACTAATGACGGTAATAATTTTATTTAATTGTTTTACTTTTAATAGCATAAGGACTAAATTGATTAAGGCATATGACAGGATGGACTGAGGGTGTATTTCTATTGTGTTGGGGAGATTGGGGTTTTGTGAGAAATGAATTGACTTGTTGAGTAAAACAATTAATAACATTTGGTATTCTGAGATAGTTAATGGGGCTCAGAGGGGATTCTTTCATTCTACCAGGGGTTTGAGGCAAGGAGACCCAACATATACACCCAGTATATATAATAGTTATTTGGAGACAAGGTGGGGAGGGGTATCCCCCTCATTCTACAAAATTTTTTCCATCTCCATCCCTGTCGGGGCAAGGGTCGAGGATTCCCATCGAAAACGGGATATTGTCATCCCTATGATTGACACAGCCAGTGCAGTCCACCACTTCTTAAGCCAGTGCAGTCCACCACTTCTTAAGCCTAGCCTAGTACTTCCGTTTGGGGTCTCCCTCTCCTTTGTATAAAAAAAAGTATTATTAAATAAAAAAAGTTGAATTTAAAAAGTATAAGAGTATAGTAAAGAAAATAAATGAAGAAATAGTTGGTTTGAATAATGAATTAAATAATAGGACTGGTAAAATAAGACAAAGAATAATAGTTTTTACATGTGAGGAAAATATTATAATTTTAAATAGCAATATAAAAGTATTACATTTTTTTTTCAAATGTATTACATTATCCCTTATAATTAACAAACATTTTGTTTATGATTAGTATTACATTTTTTTAAGTATTATATTTTTCAGTATAAGTATTACAATATTACAATATATTTTAATCTTGATTCGACCTGTCATATAGACAAGAATAATAAGATGTCTCACACAAGTTTTTGTCAAAATAAATTTCTTTGTGACCAATTTAATTTAGTCAAAATAAATTTCATTGTGACCAATTTAATTTAGCCTAGGGCGTGGCAACTGCCAAGTCCCTCTTCTAGTCCTCAAATCAAAATGATGCACCATGAAGCCATATGACGCACAACTCCTCCCCAAGCCACCCTCGACATATTGCTCTCCAATGAAAAATTTTTCCTAAGCGTGGAATTGGGCTCAACTGTGGCCTTCAAATCTTAGTCGTGTTAAGATTGTTAAGGCAAATTATGCCCTGGACTCGTGTCCACAATGCATTGTGGACACAAGTCCAAAACGATGTCGTTTTTAAGAAAAATGCGTCATTCCAGTTTTAATTTTTTTTTTTTTTGATTTTGTATCGTCGTTAACGGCGTTATTCGTTTGTGACATTATGAATGTACAATTATGGGATTATGAATGTACAGTTATGGCATTATGAATGTACAGTTATGACATTATGAATGTAAGTTATAAAATTATAAATACAGAATTCTGACATTATTAACTTACAATTATGAACATATAGTGATACAATTATGAACATAGAGCTCTAAAATTGTGAACATGGAGCTTCGAAAATTATGATTTTACAGTTTTTGAATTATGAATGTACAGTTACGGAATTATGAATGTACAGTTATGCAATTATGAATATACAGTTATGGAATTATGAACACAGAGCTCTGACATTATGAACTTACAATATGAACATATAGTGATAAAATTATGAACATAGAGCTCTAAAATTGTGAACATAGAGATTCGAAAATTATGAAGTTACAGTTATTGAATTATGAATGTACAATTACGGAATTATGAATGTACAGTTATGGAAGTATGAATGTACAATTATTGAATTATGAACATAGAGCTCGGACATTATGGACTTACAATTATGAACATATAGTAATAAAATTATGAACATATACTCCAATAACGAATCTGAAATTAAAAAAAAAAAAAAAAAAAAAAAAAAAAAGAGATAACAGTGCCTAACAGCACCGTTACCCGTGTCCAGCATGCTGGACACGTGTCCAGAGCATAACGATTGGATTGTTAATAGTTACACTTTAATTTATGGCAAATTATGTTGTAAGCACGTGCCCACCATGTACATGGTGCGCACGAATCTATATCCATAATTTCTATACTGTAAATCCATAATTTTTATACTATAGATCCATAATTTCTAAAATCTCGGTGAGCTAAAATTTATACTTTAGATCCCAATTGTTGAACAATATTTTCACAAATCAATGCAGTATAGAAATTATGGATCTACTGTATTTAAATTATGGATCCTACGATTTTAGAAATTATGAGTCAAAGTATAAATTTTAGCTCACTGAGAGTCTATAAATTATGGATCTACAGTATAGAAATTATGGATATAGATTCATGCGCATCATGCAAGGTGGGCACGTGCTCACAACATAACGATTGTTAATTTATCATCCCTGAGCATAGAAGCAAAGTGGCAAATTTTACTATGGACCATGATCCATATAACAACGTGGACAATCAAGTAAAATGATGTTGTATCATTTAAATTACATTTAAGTTTGAGTTAATTCTTTTTTGGTCTTTAGACTTTTTAGGGGCGGGACACATTTAGTCCACCATAAATAATTTTGCCACATTTTACCCAGACTTATTAGATGTTGGACAATTGTAATCCACGTTATCTCTCCATTAAACTGAAGGGCTTTTTTTTTTTTCCTTTCCAGTGGTCTTTTTTTTATCCGCCTAGGCCTGGTGCTTGTAATGGTTGTAGTAGAGGAAAAAGCCGGTATAGAGGACGTAGGTGGAGCAGCCGGTGGAGAGGGTGGTTCGTGCCCCCAAGATGTTGTAGATTCCGCCGCCTAAGATCCCAAAGACGACGAAGGTGGTGTAGAGGGCGGTGTTGGCGTTGTTGACGACGGTGGTGTCCACTTGACCACCCCCGCCCATTTACACGAGAGCGCTGAACATTCCCGAACAGCAAAAATAGACCAGCTTTGAGAAGAAGTTAAAAATAAGGGTCGATGAAGAAGACCATTGGAAATGACAAAAAAAAAAAAAAAAAAAAAAAAGACCCTTCAGTTTCACGGAGATATAACGTGAATTTTGACGATGGACTAAAATTTTCCAACGTCTAATAAGTCTGGACAAAATGTGTCAAAATTATTTATGGTGGACTAAATGTGTCCAACTAATAAGTCTAGGACAAAAAAAAAAAAGAATTAATTCTTTAAGCTTTATTTGTACAATATACATTTATTGTATGTTTTTTTTTTTTAAAGTTTTATTTTCCACACACTAGTTTCATTATAGTAACGTTGAAGTATTATTTTAAGTACACATCATGTTCATTTGATAATATAAGTTATTGCATGAGTTCTGTTTTGTAGTTTCATTTTTCACACACACTAATTTCATTATAGTAACGCTAAAGTATCATTTTAATTACACTTTAGGTTTATTTGACAATATGTTATTGTATGTGCTATGTTTTTAGTTTCATTTTCCATACATACTAGTTTCATTATAGTAACATTGAAATATCATTTTAATTGTAGTTCAGGTTCATTTGACAATATACACTATTGCATGAACTCTAATTTTTAATTTCATTTTTCACGCACACTAGTTTCATTATAGCACTAAAGTATCATTTTAATTATGTTACAATTTCGACAATATAATATTTGTAACATGATACACAATCATTATTGCATATACCATGGTCCACACAATTGTATGGACCATAAATAAAAAGTACATTTTCAATATACTAAAGATACATTATTTATGTACGTAAGGTACATTTTTTGAAAGTACATTTTTAATATACTAAGAGTACATTATTTTATATAATGTACCTTCAGTACAAAAATAATATATCTTTAATACAAAAATAATGTACTTTTAATATATTAAAAATGTACCTAATATTCATAATTCACACAATTCATCCATGACATCCTATTAGTTCACGAACAAAAGAAAACGACACCGTATTATACCATGGTCCACCTCAAATAAAGTCACTCGGGCCTAAATTTGCCACACATGCCAACCCATATTCCTGCAAGAACAGAAAAGCGACCCATGCACCTCACTTCATGGATGGCCATTCCAATCATGAATTGACTTTGAGCTTTCAAGCTCATATCCCAAAAACTCAAGAACAAGCCCATTAAATGCCTCTTGAAGTTGCCATTTAAATCATGGACAAAGTGTACTTTACAGGATCTTAATTAAAAAATCTGTAATTAATATATTATATATTTAAAATTAATAAATTATGTGTATATAAATAATTATAAGCACATAATATATTAACTCCATAATATGTGTATGCAAAAAATCAATTTTTCACCAAATATTTTACCAATAGCATATGATGCGCTTTTTATGAATTATAATTTTACACGTGCATTGCGCAAATGGGCTAATGCCCAATATTTATATTTAAATAAGTATTTCAAAGTATATCAATGCAAGATTATATAGGAAAAGTTCACACATAGGTAATTGAATGTTGAATTTGTTTATTTAAATAGGTAATTCAAAGTATATGAATGCAAGATAATATAGAAGATTCATTATAATTGTCACTAAAATAAATATTTGCAACTTTGTAAAATCGATAGTCTAAATATTTAGTTTAAAATGATAGTCTAAATAAATACTACTTTTGGCTTGAATTTCTCTAAATCTTCATTTTATTTTGGGTAGCATTGTTATTCTCTTCATATTTACTATTTGCCATCTTCTTTTTTATTGCTACTGTGTCATTTGCAATTGGGTTGATGGTGGTAGCATAGATGACAGCGTCATGCAATGAGATTATGGTATAAGAAGTTGTGGATTTGCCTTGTCGTGTATATGACTGAAACTTAGTTGTACTATGAACTCTTGATCCTGCAAGCGCTTGTTGATATTTTGCAGTAGTAGTTTTTTCCCCTACATGTTTCATGTGGAAGTATTGAATAAAATATTATTTTTATATTTGTAGAAGGTTCATGAGTGGTACATCTTGTTTTATTTTCATAACTTGTTTACTCACTAATAACAACAATAACTCTGCAGGTAGTCTGAATAGTGATCATGCCGCAGCATGTCTAGTTTTATCAACAATTTCCACATACATCTATTTCGCACATATTCATTTTCTAGTTCATATTTTTAGAACTATTATGAATGAGCATAGTACTTATTTTGTGTGTGTTTTTCCAATAACATAGGATGCGCTTTATATGAATTATAACTAATTTCATCGTGAATTAATTATATAAATTAATATAAAATCACAACTGAAAATCAAGAAATTTTTGACCACTTGAAAGTGATCTTAAATCAAGTCGGAAGTTCTTGTTCCGATCATTTTTGGTATCCGAAAAAAAGCTTTATTGCTATTTCCGACCAACGGACAAGGTGGTCAGAAATAACATCCAATTTTGTAAAGTGGTCGAAAAAATCGGTGCCGAATTTTTTTTTTCAACCACCTTTACTTTGTGGTCATTATTTCCGACCACTAAGTAAATGTGGTCGAAAATTCTAACTTATTTCTTCATCATAATTTTTTGATGAAAAATTAAAAAAATGTCACTTTATCTACCATTTTAAAAAGTGGTCAAAAAATCAAAAATTTCTCACAGTGAATTGTGAAATATTTACAACAAATTTCTTTTAATTCGTATATAGTATTGTCCAACCTTTTCTTCGACCCACTTGTTGTTGGTTGTCATTTCCATATATTTTTAAAACTGACAACATTTTCACATACTTTTTTGACCACACCACATTACCATCCACTAGCTTTTTAAAAATTGGTTCTCTTATTGAACTTATAAGCAAATTATTTATTTTACATTTTCTTATTGTTCTGACATGACAAAAAATACGTAATGAAACTCTTTAACTTTAAATCCCTTTTTTTGGAAACAGCCAGAGAAATTCAAAATGGTCATTTCCTTAACCAAATTTGCTGTCCTATCATTATACTTTGTTTTTTGAATTAATGTCGTGCAAGTTTGGTCAAACAATGATATGGTAGGGATATAGAAAAAGCTTATGCTTCCATTATATGATAAAAGCAGCTAGCTAGCAAAGGCAAAAGCAATTTTTTTTTTTAAAAAAAAAAAAAATGAAAAGAAACTAAAAAGCAAAAGCTAAAGTAATTAAATCCCCTCTAACTTCCATTACATGCATTAATACAAAAGTGTTGAGACAGACATTTTCAAGTTCAATGTGTGCAATATAATAATAATTATCACCATGCTCAAATTAATGAAATTCAATAGTAAATCAAAATTGGCATTATTTAATTTTTCAGTATATACTTTCCAGGATCACCTATCCTGCGACGATTGTAAGTCAAACAAACTTAATCATAGAATTCTTTGGCTATCTGATAGTCATTTCCTACTTAAAACAAATTGGTGATATGTAGGTGAACATAAACCACTTAACCACATACATTTACGATAAGCCACATCGCCACATCTCGAATCGAGCAGAGGCTGAACTTGTCCAACTCGACCGAGGCTGAGCCGGACCAAATAAGTCAACTATTGGCCTGGCCCACAAGCCAATTTTTTTCTTTTAAATGGAAATAGATATTTTGCTACACTCTATTAGTTCTGACTTTAAAAGTTTTTACATTTATCAAAATAAAATAACTAATTAAATATGAATTGGACCGAGGTAGGCCAATAAATAAAATCTTAGATTGACCTAGCCCACATTCCAAAACAAAAGTAATTTGTTAATTTGTTTAGTTTAGAATTGTTATATCTATTACTTATGTTTTTATTTTTACTATAAAATGTTAAAAGTTAAAAAAATATTTATTAACATCTTTTTATTATAAGTATTTTTAATCTTTATAATTATTATAATTTTTTAATTTTAATATAAATAATATCAATAAATTTATTTATATTTTATAAAAACTAACTTTGTTATAATTTATATTCATGTTTTTTTTTTTTTAAATGAAACAAATAGCAAAATATAACTTTGGGAAAAGAGTCAAATAGGCCCTCGAACTTTAGCTTAAAAGTCAATTAGGCCCCTAAACTTTTTAAAGGTGCAATTACACTCATCAACAATTCATTTAGGTACAATGAAGCCCAAAAACAAGTTAATGACCTGCTATCACAGGTCATTAGGGTTCAGGCCACCTTCCGGCGAATTTTTCGACAAAAAAAATGTGACCAGCAACTGACCCAGATTTGTCGAAAATTTCGCCGGTCACTTTTCTTTTTTTTTTTTGCCGGAAAATTCGCCGGAAGGTGGCCTGAACCCTAATGACCTGTGATAGCAGGTCATTAATTTGTTTTTGGGCTTCACTGCACTTAAATGAATTGTTGATGGGTGTAATTACATCTTTAAAAAGTTTAGGGGCCTAATTGACTTTTAAGCTAAAGTTCGAGGGCCTATTTGACCCTTTTCCCTAAAACTTTCAAACTTTTAGTCCAAACAGAAAAATACTGCATTTTGATGTTCAACACAACAACAGAGAATGATATTGATTATCAGAAAATGAATTGTTTTTTGCAAATTATTTTACATATAAAATGTTTAATGTTTTATCAAACCGACCCTATACTAATATAAGAAAATCTTTTTAGAATGTAATTAGAAGGAAGGATTTAATGAATATTTGGGATACAAGGGTAAGGTAAAAAGTTGAATTTAGGGAAATCAGCAAACTGTTGATTTGAATAAGAGAAATAGACATGTTCATGCACAAAAGCATGTTGTTGGAGCGTTATGTTGTGCATCCGTGTGCACTTTGCATGGTGCACACGGATGCAAAAACGACGTCGTTTTGATGTCGACTTAAAAAAAAAATCATAACTTCATAAATATACATCCAGAATTGCATAATTACACATCCATAACTTCATAACTATAAATCCAGAATTGCATGCATAACTACACATCTATAACTTCATAACTATACATCCAGAATTGCATAACTACACATCCATAAATTTATAACTATAAATCCAGAATTGCATAACTACATATCCATAACTTCATAACTACACATCCATAACTTCATAACTATACATCCAGAATTGCATAACTATACATCCATAACTTCATAACTATAAATCCAGAATTGCATAACTACACCATGCATAATTACACATCCATAACTTCATAACTATAAATCCAGAATTGCATAACTACACATCCATAATTTCATAACTAAAAATCCAGAATGATTGAACTAAAAATCTAAAATGAATGAACAACATAATGCTGTTGCTAAGAATCGAAACTGATTTTTTTTTTTTTTTTTTAAAAAAAAGTGGAACGCGCGTTTTTAATCAAAACATCGTTTTTACATCCATGTGTAGTATGTACCCTGCATGGTGCACATCATAATTTACCGATGTTGTTTGTCCCATAACACAAGCTACTTTTACATCCGGGCCGGGTATTTGGAGAATTGGAGGCATGCGATAGTTAGTTCACCCTAAACCCAAAATAAATAAATAAAAAAATAAATCTTCTGGTCGAGCGGCATAATTGTGGCTCTCTCAAATGAGATGTCACAAGTTCAAACTTTAGGGGGTCATTGACTCTTTGTGCTTCAATAAATTGCAAAAGTAAGTACAGATACTACATTGTAACAGAGTCAACAATGCTCTAAAAAAAAAAAAAAAAAAAAAAAACCTCTACAGATGGTTTTGGAAACCACCGATTCCATCTAATTGTTATACTATGAACCAGTACAGTGTCCACTTTGTATTATGAACGCTAGTCCAAAATGACATTTAAATTATATACTTACAATTAACATATTATATACATTTAGTTAATAAATAATTTACCATCTGCAGTTAGCTAGCTAGCATATTATGTATCTAAAGTTAACATATTATGTACCTGTAGTTAATAAATTATGTACATATTAGAACTACTACAATTAACATATTATCTGTCTATAGTTAACATATTATGTACACGGTCACTAAATTATGTACCTGCAGTTAATATTTATGTACTTTCAATTTATTTATAGTATATAATATATTAAGAGTTAATCAACGATTTGGTCCCTCAATTATTAGCGAACTGTCAATGTAGTCCATCAATCGCTTATTCATCGATTTGGTCCCCGAAACAATTATTTTTAGTCGATTTAGTCCCTCCAGCTGTCGATTTAGTCCCTCCGAATTGTTGACGAAAGACGGCCGGAGGGACTAAATCGACTAAACATAATTATTTTCGGGGACCAAATAAATGAATAAGCGATTGAGGGACTACATTGACAGTTCGTTAATAATTGAGAGACCAAATCGTTGATTAACTCAATATATTAATTGAGAGTACATAATATGTTAATGATAAGTACATAATTTAAATGTTATTTTGGAAGGGTTCACAACAAGGTGAATCTTGGTCGATGGTATAATTTGCAGCAAATCATACCATGGATCAGGGTCCACATTGCATTGTGGAACTTGGTCCAAACTTACATTTAAAATGTATCTGGATTATATGGCTGTAAATAAATTGAATGCATATAATATGTTAAATGTTGCAATTACAGACATTATATATTAACAGAAGGCACATAATAGGTCAATTATAGACATATAATTTTTGGATTAAGATCCACAATACAAAGTAGACCTTGGTCCATGATATAACCACCGACAAATTTACCAATTCCTCCATTTTATAGTTAGAAAACTAATTGGGCCACACATGTATAATTAAATGAGTTAAGCATGGACAATTACCCAAATTATATCAAATAATCAGCAATAACTTATCTGACCCAAATTATATCAAATGGATAGTTATGCTGTGCATCCGTATGCACCATGCATGGGCATACGGATGACAAAATGACGTCGTTTTATTAAAAAACGCGCGTCTCCCCTTTAAAAAAAATTCAGGTTCGATTCTCAGCAACAACATTATATTGTTCATTCATTCTGGAATTTTAGTTCATAGATTATGGAATTATAGTTTATTGATTATTGAATTATAGTTCATCGATTATGGAATTGTTGTTCACCGATTCTGAAATTTTAGTTTATAGATTATGAAATTTTAGTTCATTCATTCTGGAATTTTTAGTTCATAGATTAGATTATGGAATTATAGTTCATCGATTATGGAATTATAGTTCATCGATTATGGAATTATAGTTCATCGATTATAGAATTTTAGTTCATATGTTGTTGCTGAGAATCGAACCTAATTTTTTTTTTTAAGGGGGGACGCGGGTTTTATTAAAACGACGTCGTTTTTGCATCCGTATGCACCATGCATGGTGCATACGGATGCACAACATAATTTGCCGCGAAATAATCAGTAACTTATCTCTCAAAATCGCAAATTATATTGTGGATCAAAGTCCTCTATGTGCATTGTAGACATTAGTTTATATTGGCCCTGTTTGGTAATAGGCCAATTTTGGCTTATTTGACTACTATTAATTGTTTGATTTAGTTAAAATATCAATATAAGTGTTTGGTTAATTAGCTTTTTGTAACTCCAAAATGCTAAAATTCAAAAAACTACTACAAACAACTTTTTTCAATTAACTTTTTCAAAAGAGAAATTATACCAAACAGCTATCAGCTAATAGCTAATTTACCAAACACTTTTCTACAACAGCTAATGTTATCAACTGATTATACTCTCTAATTAACACAGTCAGCTAAAAACTAACAACCATTTACCAAACTGGGCCATATATATATATATATATATATATATATATATATATATATATATATATATATATATATATATATATATTTATATATATATAGACACACACACACACATATAATATATTAGAGGTGTTTCGTAAATAGCTGATAGTTGTTAGCTGATTGAGTTAGTGGTTTGACTAGTTGATAACATTAACGGATTGTAGAAAGATGTTTGGTAAAGTTTTCGTTAGATGATAGCTAATTAAATGCAAAATGATTTTTTCAAAAACTAATTGAAAAAGCTATTTTGAACAGCTTTTTGAATTTTAGCGTTTTGGAGCAATAAACTGTTACAAAAAGTTAATTAGTCAAACACTTATATTGGCTGTTTAACCAAGTCAAACAACTAACAGTGGTCAATTAAGCTAAAATAATAACTTAATGTACACAATTATTTAAATGAAAATATACAATTGTATGCACATAATCTGGACAAGGCGCCACAATACTTATGGTGGACCTTGGTCCACGATTTAACGATTGTCCCATTTTTATTTTTATTTTTTTTTGTACAAGTGAAATACATGTATAAAAAGTATCATTAAAAAATTCTACTTGGATTCTTTTAAACTACACGATATGTCAAGTATCTTGTAGTTTGATAATATATGTTAACATTCAGAATAAAAGGTCACATATTTGAGTCTCATCCCAGTTCATGAGTTGGCCTATTATGTAGAACAATCCTACTATAGATAAGATTAGATTATAGGGGAAAAAAAAAAAAACAACACTCATTGATTTTTTTTTTTTAATTTTGTTTAATGAAAATACAATTATATTAAATCAATATTGCAAGTTCATAAATCACTACTACAAGTTTATTAGGTTAATTAAATATAATCACTGCTACAATTTTATTAAGTTACTCGTTACTATAGATTCATTAAGTTGATACTCCAGGTTCAATAAGCCACTACTATTCCATGTTCAATAAATTAATACTACATGATCATTAAATCTTTACTACAAGTTCACTTAAGTCACTTGATATATATCATTTTAATGAAATTTTAATATTATTATTATAAAACGAACATGCAGACGTACATATTCAATCAATCCAACTTTTTTTTAGTGATGTTGTAATGAAACTACAGTGCCTATAAAATGAAACTGAATAATAGATCTCACATATTGAGTATATATTATCAAATGAAACTGTAGTTGAATTAGAATGATGCTTTAGTAGTGTTGCAATGAAACTACAATGTGTATAAAATGAAACTGAATGTCTCACATATTGAGCGTAGATTGTTAAAAGAAACTGTAGTTGAATAAGAATGATAATTTAGTGGTGTCATAATGAAACTACAGAGTGCATGCATAAAATAAAACTGAATAGCAAGTCTCACATATTGTATGCATATTGTTAAATGAAACTGTAGTTTAATTAGAATGATACTTTGGTGGTGCTGTAATGGAACTATAGTGTGTATAAAATGAAGCTGAATAGCAAGTCTCACATATTGTGTGTATATTGTCAAATGAAAGTGTAGTTGAATAATAATGATACTTTAGTGATGCTGCGCGGTAATGAAACTACATTGTGTATAAAATGTAACTGAATAGCAGATCTCACATATGGGTATATATTATCAAGAAACTGTTGTTGAATTAGAATGATATTGTAGTAATGGTGTAATGAAACTACCATGTGTATAAATGAAACTAAATAATGAGAAAGGTTTCATTGCTACATGGAACATAACGAATTCACGATCTACCATTATTAACAGAAAAACTTGCCACGGTCCACAATAAAATTTGTCATAAGAAATTATAGTGTAAATACTATAAAAAAATATTTCTAATTTGATGATAAGTTAAATTGGAAATACTAAATATGATAGGAGTACATATATTCTTCCAAAAGGTTGAACCCTAACCCTAAGGGGCCCCCACACTCCGACCCGACAGAACATCTGAGAGAATGTAAACCATGGTAACTCAACTAAACATGAACCATAGAGGTTAGAACTTTGCTTTCGGAGTACATATATTATTATTATTATTATTATATAAAGGGGTTATTGGTTTCTTATCGAGAGTACATCAAAAATTTTCTTTATCCTCGTTAAGAGACAAAAAATAAAATATAATTACATATTTACATGTGATTCTTTTAATTCGTCTAGAAATTTCCTAAGATTTACAACACAAACTTTTAAAAGCCAAAGATAACACATATAATTTTTATTTTTATTTTTATTTTTGAAAGCAAGATAACACATATAATATTCCGATCGATCGCCAAAGATTAGAAATTGTCTCAAGGGCTTATCATAGGCCTGATGCTTACCTTTATTTCACCTACTAGTGTCAGAAGGAGAGAATATGATAAGAAATATGATACCATTGTTAGATAGTGAAACACATACACAACTGTCTAGGATAAGCTTAATGATATCCACTCAAAGTTAATTAGACAATTGTTTAAATATTTACTTGATAATAACTATAAAATTTTATGTTCGATTCTTCATAGAAATTATTTATTGGTTCTTTTAGTTTATAAACAAATCAACTATAAACAATCTATGTTGATTTACCTCTTTGTTATCTTTTGTCGACTAGAGTCACAAGACAAATTTTATCAAAACGCACCATTTAATAACGACTGCATCTCAGCTCTCCCGTAAATCAAAAGGATATGCTTAATTAATGATCATAAATTAGTAAGTCTTATTAGAATACTACCAATTGTTATGCATGCTGTGAAATCGTGTCTACCTTGCAAGGTGGATACGATTTTTAAGTTCATAATTACTGAACCCTCTATGTTCATAATTATAACACTCTATATGTTCATAATTTTTTAACTTCATATTCACAATTATTGAACCCTATATTCATAATTACTGAACTCTATATTTATAATTATAAAACTCTATGTTCACAATTATTGAGCTTTATATTCACACTTATTGAAATCTATATTTACAATTACAGCATTCTATGTTCATAATTATAGAACTCTATGTTCATAATTTTTGAACTCTATATTCACAATTATGATAATTTTGAAACCGTGTTCACCTTGCAAGGTGGACACGGTTTCCCAGCATAATTTGCCAAATACTACACCCAAGGCCTGTTTATAAATATAAAATATTTCAGTTTCCTAAAAAAATTAGACTTTTCTGTCTAAACTAAATAAAATGTTCTCTGCTTTCAAAAAAAAAAAAAAAAAATGTTCTCTGCTTTCAAAAAAAAAAAAAAAATCAAATGTTCTCCAAATTATAAAAATAATTTTTTTATATAGAAAATTGGAAAATTTGTAAACTTCACAACTTAATAAATAAATTTGTAAAACGGTATTTTTGTGAAAACCATTCTCCAAATGCAATAAACAATATATCATTATTACCATGAACACTACACCTACCTACCTACTCACCACTATTATTATGTTTTAGTGGTATAGTCAATTTTTGAATTCAATGGAGTCCATACAATCAAATTTATATTTTAGCATATAAAATGTAAGTTTAATTTACTTTATTGATAAAATGTTTGTTTTATAATTGCCAAGGATGTGTCTTTACATTTTTAAAATGTTGATTAATTTTCTCTTTATTAACATTTTTAAATGATCAAGCAATTCATTGCTGAAATAAAAACGTTTTATAACTGTACTTGATGGATTGACAATATTTTAATGTCTTAGCTAATCTTTTAGTAAAGAATCAACCTCTTTATTATTTGAAAATGCAAAGTAAAAATGCATATTAAAGATATATATAAGTTTTAAGTTGGTTAAAATTCAGAAAAGTTTCGTAAAATAAAGTCATTTGTTTTATTGATGACTCTATTACAATGTAGTATTTGTTCATATATACTTTCTCAACCTATTGAAGCACAAAGAGTCAATGCTCCAACTAGGGTTTGAACTATGACTTCCCATTTGGAAGAGCCACAGAGAAGCCATTAACAGGGCGTTTGGTTGGAGGGGAGAATTATGTGGGAAAGGAATTGTAATTCCATGGGAGTTGAATTACTGGGAATAAAGTGGAAATTTAAATTCCAGTGTTTGGTTGACAGGAATAGAATTACTGGAAATTTCAATTCCAATGTTTGGTATACATGGGAATTGAAAGGGAATAAATAATATAAAGTAAAAAATGTCCATTATTATTGTTAGACATTAATTTTAGGTTAAAAAAGGAATGGATAATTTTGACTCATCACTATCTTTTTTTTTCCAGGAATTAACAGGGCATTTGGTTGGAGGGATTTTAAATTCGCTTCCCACCTAATTCCAAAGGCCATTAAATTCCGTAGTTTGGTTGGAGGGAATTGCAATTCCATGGAATTGCAATTCCCCCATTTTCATGGAATTAAAATCTCATGTCCCCCCTGAGATTTTAATTCCTGGGAAAAAAAGATAGTGATGAGTCAAAATTATCCCTTACTTTTTAAACCTAAAATTAATATCTAACAACAATAATGGACATTTTTGACTTTATACTACTTATTCCCTTTCAATTCCCATGTATACCAAACACTAGAATTGAAATTCCCAGTAATTCTATTCCTGTCAACCAAACACTGGAATTTAAATTCTCACTTTATTCTCAGTAATTCAACTCCCATGGAATTATAATTCCTTTCCCACATAATTCCCTCCCTCCAACCAAACGCCCTGTAAAATCCTAGGGGGGGACATGGGATTTTAATTCCATGAAAATGGGGGAATTGCAATTCCCTCCAACCAAACTACAGAATTTAATGGCCTTTGGAATTAGGTGGAAATTAAGTGGGAAGGGAATTCAAGGTACTTGGCATATATAGGGATCAAGTGCGAAGCTTCTCCAAGGTAAAAAGTGCGAATTAATCACAACCTTTGATCTTGCCAAAATCAACCATCCAAAATGAAGAACAATTAAAAAAAATGCGATGGCATTATGGTCATTTTGCGTAAGGTCACAGCTTAAGGTGCGTAAGTTTAAAGCTTAAGGTACGTAAGTTCAAAGCTTAAGGTCGTAATAAGTTTATAACTTAAGGTGCATAAGTTTATAACTTAAGGTGCGTAAGTTTATAGCATAAGGTGCCTAAATTTAAAGTTTAAGGTGCTTAAATCTAAAACTTAAGGTACGTAAATTTATAGCTTAAGGTGCATCACTTTCTAGTTTAAGTTGCATTAGTTTAACTCTTAAGGTGTGAATGTTTAAAGCTTAAGGTGCATTATTTTCCAGCTTAAGATGAATAAGTTCAAAGCTTAAGATGCGTAAATTTATAGCTTTAGGTGTCTAATTAATTTAAAGCTTAAAGTGCGTAAGTTTATAACTTAATGTGCGTATGTTTAAAGCTTAATGTGCATAAGTTAAAATCAAGATTATGTGGTCTAATGGTATTTGGGTTGGACTTCAATTCTATTTGGAAGATTGTGAGTTCGAGCTTCAGTGGAAGTGTTATTGGTTCTTTGTGTTTTAGTAGGTTGATTCATTTTGCCAGGAAGTGCATTTTTTTTAAAAAAAAATTCCTTCAGTTTGAGCCGTTGATCTAAATTAGATCAACGACTCAGATCTCATCCCATTTTTCACATGGGAGAAGCTTCACACATGAACCATCCCCTCTCTCTCTCTCTCTCTCTATATATATATATATATATATATATATATATATATATATATATATAATTCATATGTCATATTTGCACTTAATTAATAGATTATTATTGTTATATATTATAAACTAGTAATTCACCCGCGCGATGCACGGAAAAAAATTATGTTATTATAAATATAAATAAAAAATAGAAAAACTAAAATATTTTAAATTATTTAATATAATAATATTTTTGAGCTTCCATTGGTCAAGTATTTATTATTTTTATAGAATACAAAATTAAAATTAAAATTAAAATTAAAATTAAAATTAAAATTAAAATTAAAATTAAAATTATAATTTTCTATGATTAATATAATCTCTAATTATGTGTATATTCAAATAAACTTATAGAGATAATTTACATAATTACATTGATTTATTCTTAATTGTATTTCATCTATATTATAATTTTCACAATACAAATAATAACTAAGATAATTACATTTGGAAAGCAAATTTCAAATTTTGTATGTGTAAATTTAAACTCTAATTGAACACATTTTTTATATGATTATATAATATATAGCTATTTTATTTTTCAAAAGTATATTTTTATATAATTATATAATATATAGCTATTTAATTTTTTAAATGTTGTGTTTTTTTTTTTTTTGTTTTGTTTTGTTTTGTTTTTTTTTTTTTTTTTTTTTTTTTTTTTTTTAATAAAGGATGTTGTGGCATTAATTGTAACATTAATTATTTTCCAAACCATATAGCTTTATTATATAAAGGATAATAATAATAATAATAATAATAATAATAATAATAATAATAATAATAATAATAATAATAATAATAATAATAATAATAATAATAATAATAATAATAATAGCATAAATTATTAAGTGCGTTTTAATTCCCTATATGTTGTTGTCATAATCATCGAATTATTCAATTAAAAATCGACTACATAATTTGACAAATATCAAATCATGACAGAACGGCAAATTATACGGTGGACCGCGGTCCAAAACGACGCTATGGTGCCCGTTTTGCGTCGTACCGCATAAAGTAGCTCTGTTTGTATAACATATTCTGTTTTATTTTATATACACTGCAATTTCA
>NW_017617231.1:340000-370000 GCF_001879475.1 Ipomoea nil | reverse complement strand
AATATTTTAAGTAATTTAATTTTACGATCAAAATATTGTGAACATCTCCAACAGTATGTGATTTTTGTCATGTTTTTTTTTGGCCAAATTAAGACTGGGAAGGGAGAGAAAGAGAAAAAACAGATTATGACAAAAAGAAAAAAAGACTATTATACGCGTCTACTGGGCGCATACATTACACGTGCCTGATGTACAAACCTCGCACCAGCACGATTATTTTCGGGCAAATTATTCAAAGGTGCAAGGTGGACTCGGGTCCAAAAATACATAATTTATATATTAAATATTCACAATTTACTTACTGAATGTTCACATTTATATACTGAATATTCACAATTTATATATTGAATGTTCACAATTTATATACTGAATGTTCACAATTTTATATACTAAATGTTCACAATTTACATACTGAATATTCACAATTTGACTCACTCGGGTCCATACCATAACTGTCGTTGTTTTTAAATTTTTTTTTTTTAAATTTTCATGGGGCCTAAAAAAAACCTTCTATTCTTGCAAAATTTTTTCCTTCTTTTTCTTCCAACTAAGCTTCTCTCCCCTCCAACTGTGTACAAAAACTCCAAAAATTAAAACTCCTGATGATGATACTCTTACAATGTATCTATCCTGATTGACTGATTGTTTAAGTAAGAGTTTTTTTTTTTTTTTTTTTTTTTTTTTTTTTTTTTAAGAAAAAATATGTAATCACTATTATATTGTGTACTAGGTAGACCATATTTATGTATAATAACTCTTAAAGTTTGAGTTATTTATGAAAATGTCACTGTGTTTTAAAAAAATAAAAATAAAAATACATCTGATATGTTAAATCTGGACACGTAAATGATTGTGATTGGTTGTTAATTTTTTTCTGGGCATCCGTTAACGAACAAAATATTGGCATGCATATGAAGTACCATGGTTAGAGACAAGTAAGTTTTCTTTAAAAAACATCATTCACGGATGAAAATAATAAGAAATATGGAATTAAACCAACAAACGTTGGTGAGTGTTGACTGTTGAATAGTAAGATCTTTGCATGGCAATTGATTGCTGTTCTTCCCAAATGTATGGTATATTATTATTGTGGGATGCCACCAAATTGGCGTTGGAATCTTAGCTCAAACGCACCAACTTTGCTTTGTCTCCTCAGTGCTCTCTTCCTAATGCCTGCTTAGGTTTTCAATCATATTATCCACAAAAATTTACTGCTTATTTAGTAAAAAAACAAGTTGTAAACAGGCATCATGTGCCATTAAATGCTTACTGTCTCACTGAACAATAAAAACTTTGTAAAATTAAATGATTGAAACAAATAAAAAAACTACATAAATCTTATAAATATTAGAAGATAGAATTTTAATTTCTAATGATAAGAAATATTATTATTTGCCAAGCACCTTGTGCTTGAGGAGGAGCCACCCCTTGGGGTAGGGGGGTCCTGGCCTCCTACCCACCCTCATTTTTAGTAAATATATAGGTATATATTATTATAATAGGGATCAATTACAGTTTTGGCCTCCCTCCTATTTTTTTTTTTTAAAAAATAATCTATTATATATATATTAAATGAACCCGAAAGTTACACTTTTTCTCCCTAAGTTATGGGATAATTGTAGACTTCGTCCATAATTGTTGGTCGTGTTTACTTTTCGTCCCTAAGCTATAATTGACTTTGCAAATTTCGTCCTTTTAATAACAGGTTGTGGTCACTCTTCCTTTCTAAGCTATACTTCGTTCCTAATGTTTTGTTAGTAAATGGACGAAATTTGCTACATCGATTACGGAGTATATTTTAGATACGAAAAGTAAGCACGACTAATAATTATGTATCATCTTACGGAAAGTAAGCACGACTAATAATTATGCAACATCGATTACGAAGTATATTGTGTTATGTAAAACATTCAAAAGTAATGTTTGACAATCGTAACGATCGTACTCATATAATTATATATTTCATATATTATTGCATATAGTATAATTAAAAATAATTATCAATAATAATTGACACAATCATATATGGTATATATAATAATAATAATAATAGTAATAATAATAATAATAATAATAATAATAATAATAATAATAATATTGTGTGGTTGGTACTAATATCGACTAAGATGATAAATTTTCTCTATAAATTCCCCCCCCCCCCCTCCCCCCCTCCCCAACCCCGACTTTCTGGCTCCGCCACTGCTTGTGCTCAGATAGCATGTATTGGCCTCTCCCATGCGGGAAGTCATGAGATCGAGCCTCAGTGGAGGCGTTGTTAACTCTTTGTGCTTCATTAGTTTGAGAAAGTATGTTTGAACAGATACTACTGTAAGTGTAAAATTATTTACACGGTAAAACCTTTTTGGCTATTTTATTTTGTAAGTGATTTTATTAGTTTTAATTAAATAGTTAATTAGATGTGTTAGAATTATTTTGGACCATGTGATGTTAAAGTGAGTGGACAATGTGCAAGGTATATGAAGTCAGCGCATGGAGCTTTCAAAGAGACAAAAATGTGTGGCTATGAATTATTCGAACCAAGTAAAGGTTATGATTAAGGATCACAAACAAGGCTCAACATCTGCTATAAAAGGGTGCTGTTCGAAAGAAGACATTGCTGATTTTTGGAGATTAAGATTCTGAGCACACATCTGATTTACAAAGCTTCATATTTTTATATGTTTCATTTTTAATCTTTAAGAATATTTAATCTGTACTACATGACTTGTACGTGGTACTGCTAAAGTATCTTCTGAAGATTGTTCGGGTATTCGTGTGTCAGTCCTGAATAGGTGTTAGAAAGAGTGGTAGTGGTAAAGGCTGGAGGCCATCTATATTTACCTCTTGTAATACTCCTTTTGGTGAACATCTATAGTGGATTGGGCAGACATGGGTTGCTCTGTAGACGTAGGAGAAGGAGCTCCGAACTGCGTAACAATTTCTTTGTGTTTTTAAAATAATTACTTTATGCTTTCTGCAGTTATTATTTACACTTGCTTAGACGAGTTTAATTAATTAACGGAACTGGTGCATAACTTAATTAACGAGTAAAAACACATTGCTTTTGGTTTTCAAGTGACACGGTGCAATTTCAACTACAATGTAATAGAGTTAGTAGCATTCAATTTTTTTTTTATTATATCCAACATAAATTTAAAAATGTTATTGAATGAGTAGGTATTGCGTTTCAAAAATATTAGATTTAGTGTTTAGCAAAATTAGTTAATTTTTCTTGATATTTTTTTCTATTGGAATTAGATTTCAACATGATACCATATTAAATGAAACAATTTTTTTTGTTGACAATAATAAACTAATACAGTGTAATGCATATATTCCACATCAAATAAAATACAAATGGAAAACATAGAACTTTTACAACCAAAAAAAAAATTAATTTAAAAAGTTAAATTAAATACAAGATAAATTTTTTACATAAGAAAATCATATAATATTAAAATAGCATTGTAAGTGGCTATTTTTTGGTACAAATACATGTGGTGTTCACCGCTAATTTGGGCGGATCAAAGTAGATTTGGGTTTTTCATAGTGAGATGAAACGATTGATATATTGTACACTCAAAACGGATAATAGGTGAATGAGAAATTAAGTAAACCCATTTAAGTTGGCAAATGAAGGTGGAAAGGCTTGAAACAAGCACTTGTCCCACATTGGAAAAAAAAAAAAGGATTTGCACCACTATATATACAAGAGCCTTTTAAAAGGCGGAGGTTGAATTGTATACCATAGCTACTCTCTCGCGTGCGTAGAGGGTGCCAATCAAATCTCAAAATGAGCCTGAAAAGGCTTGACTCGTGTGTGTCGGCACCTGCGGTGGAGTTATGCCAACTTTTCGAAAATATTTTCCAACTCCTTTGCCACTGTAGTCCGATCAGTAACTACTCGGACTTGGTACCATTCAGCCATCTGACCGAAAGGTCATGTATCATAACCTTCCGGGTACCATTCAGAGTAGTTATCTTTCGAACTACTCACGTTTCGAACCACTTTTCAAGTACTATATATTCGGAGTACCATTCTGAGTATTAATTATGATGTTATGGAATTAACTTTAATTTGATTCCAATTTTGAATTTGAGAATTAATTCTCAGATTAATGGTTGTTTGTTATGGAGGTTACAATGACTGATTTTATTATTAGTTTTAATGTCAAAGATTAAATATTATTTAATTATTTAACTCCTATATAAGCCTTGGATGAGTAGGAGAATTTTTGCAAGATATAAACCCTAATGATATGTGCCAAAAGATGCTACTTCTAAGGGTCATTTTGGGGATATTCTATGCTTATTTTAGATCACTTGTGCTTGATATATGAGGAAAAATCTATGAAATGTTGTTTATGCATTGCAAGGCTCCATATCATGTACATTCTAGTGCTTTGAATGACCCTTGGGCAAAAGGAGTGGCATAGGGGCTTGAAACGTAGCAACTTTGGAAGAGTGCGGAAGGAGGACTCAGCAGAACCCGCACCACAATCGTGGTGGAGTGCGTGGTGAAACTTCAAACAATCCCACGCACGCTGCCACGATCGTGGCACGATGCGTGGCCGGGGACACGAAGTTTTTAGGCGCGGAAATTGTCTTTAAATGTAGAGATTTTTGTTGTAGTTGGGAGTCTTAGATCATTTTCCAAATTTTATTTCTCTCTTTAGATATTTAGCTCTCAAAACACACTCTTAATTCAAGAAGAAGAAGGGAGATCTAGCTTTGAGGTATTGACAACACCTTTGATCTAGAGCTAATTCTTCTCCAATTGTTCATTGTAATATATTTTTGATTGAAGATTGGTAAACATTTCCATTTCAATTCCTCAATTCCATTATCTTGCAATGCTTATATTCAATTCTAGGTATTTGGAATCTTTGATCATTAGTGGCTAAGTATCTAGGGTTAGGATTGCTACTTTGTTGCAATTGTGTTAATTAGTGTGATTTGAATTGAATGTTGGAGTGTGATTGTTGAGATTGTGCCAACTCATGTTGTAATGGATGATTTGTATTGTGTTATTGGAGTGGGGCCCAACTTCTTGAATACTGTAGGATTCCTCACCTTAGGCAAGAGATTGTTAAGGTGAGGATAGCCTTGATTCCATTTGCAATCTCCGTCTTAGACCCGAGAGGGCGTAGCCCGGGAAAAAGTGTAGGCTAGGTGTTTGTGGAATTGCCTCATAGAGCTTGAGGACACTCGGGTGCCACATTGACCTATGATAGTCTGTAGAGACCGAAATGGCTATGGCATTGCGAAACACTTCTCTTGAAAACATAATCCTCACAATCTCACACTCCTATCGTAGACACTAATGCACATTGCAACGAACGAGAAATCTTCCACCCGTTTCCTTTTAATTGATTTCTACTTACTTTCTTTTGCTCTCACTCTCAATTCACTATCAATACAATGTTTTTCTTGAATCCTGTAAGTGACGAGCATGAGTCCGCTCACTAACATATCCCCGTGCTTCCAAATTTACCATCCTTAGAGAACGACACCCGAGGATTCCATTCCTGTTTACCTTTCCATCCACCAAATACACACTCCCACCACATAAAAACTATCACGTCACCTACATTTTCCTCTCTCTCGAAACCCTGTTCATCATCCTCCTTCTTCTTGTGTTCAAAGCAAATTTTTAGTTCGCCGGACTCTTTTGTTTGAGTGCTCAAACATAGAGTCGAAGATTGTTTTATCCTTGAAAACTTAGGCTACAACGCTCTAGCACCTTTGGGAGGTAGCAAAAAAGGTTTTAAGGATAGTATGGGTATCACACGACTGAAGCTTACCCTTAACCTTTTGTTTTTTGTACTTGTTAATTTTGTGGAAATAATCTTTTCGTAGGATTATTTCGCTACAAGCTTAAAATCTTATTCCTTTGATATCCTAAAAATTGAGAACCCTGTATTTCTAGTTAATAACAATGGGGACGAGAATGTTGGAAACAACAATGGTGGGAGAGGTAACAATGTTGCACATTCCCAAGCACCAGTGAACATTGGTTTACAGTTCGGTGGGAGCACCGAAGGGTTTATCCCCACGTTGTAGGTACCAGTTACAGTACCTAAAGGTTCGATTGAAAAGTTGGAGAAGTTCAACGGATCAAACTTCAAGAGGTGGCTGCCAAAGATGTTGTTCTACCTGACAATTCTCGGCTTGACAAGGCTCTTGACCGAGAGGGTTCCTAAGATGAAGGAACATGATTACAATCCATGTGTGCGGTGGACGCATGAAATAATTTTGACTTCCTTTGCCGAAACTACATACTCAACTGGTTGTGTGATGCGCTATACGATGTATATCGCAAAATTAGCACAACGAAAGTATTGTGGGAAGCCTTGGATCACAAGTACAAAAGCGAGGATGCCGGCGCAAAGAAATTTGTTATCGGTCGATTCCTTGACTTTAAAATGGTTGATTCCAAGACCGTGCTTAGTCAAGTTGAAGATTTACAATAAATCTTTGACGAGATCTGTGATAAAGGCATGGTGGTGAGTGAAGCCTTCCAAGTGGCGTTTGTAATCTACTTGTTGCCTTCAGGTTGGAAGGACTTCAAGAATTACCTTAAGCACAAGCGAAAGGAAATAAACCTGGAGGACTTGATCCAACGATTCCAAATTGAGGAGGGATACATGAAAAATGATGAGAAATCTCCCATTATTGGTGGTGCTAAGGCCAACGTTGTGGAGCACGGTAAAAGCTCCAAGAATGCCGAGAAGGACAAGCATAAGCTGGGTCCAAAGGGAGACGTTACCAAAACAAAAGTTTATGGTAAATGCTTCAACTGTGGCAAGAATGGCTACAAGTCATCTGATTGCAAGGCTCCAAGGAAGAAGAACAAGAATTTTGAAGCCAACATTGTTGGAGAAAGTAGTTAGAAGGAGGCCAAGATCAGTATTTCAGCCATTGTGATAGAGGTGAACCTCGTGGGCTCAAACTAGCGCGAATGGTTCATCGACATCGGTGCAACAAGGCATCTATGTTGCAACCATGAGTTGTTTATCACCTTCCAAACCGTTGAGGTCGAGAAGGTGTGGATGGAAAGCTCTGTTCAGTCCGTTTTGGAGGGCGTGGGCAAGGTGGTTCTGAAGATGATATTCGGGAAGGAACTAACATTGAACAACGTGTTGTATGTTCCAGAGCTGCGAAAGAATGTGGTGTCTAGCTCGTTGCTTAACAAACATGGTTTCAGAATGGTCTGCGAGTTAGATAAAGTAGTTTGTCTAAACTATGAATGTTTGTTGGTAAGGCTATGTAACTGATGGTTTTTTAAGCTCAATGTAATGCCTGTTATCATTAATAAAAACAAAGTTAATTCGGTTTATTTGCTTGAGCTTTCCAATTTGTGGCATGGTAGACTAAGTCATGTTAATTTTAATTTTATACGTAGATTAATTAGCATGAACCATATTTCAACATTCCAAATTAACAAAAATAACAAGTGTGAAATTTGTCTTGAGGCAAAACTAACTAAGGAACCTTTCAAATCGGTAGAAAGGAAAACTGAACCACTTGAATTAATCCATAGTGATTTGTGCAATTTCAAATCGATACAAACAAGAGGTGGTAATAAATATTTTATCACGTTTATCAATGATAGCACCCATTATTACTATGTGTATTTGTTGAAAAGCAAAGATGAAGCCTTAGAGAAATTTATTCTTTATAAGAATGAAGTCGATAACCAACTTAATCGTAAGATTAAGAAGGTTATAAGCGATAGAGGTGGTGTGTACTAAGCACCTATTGGTGTTACCGAGTGCAAGAATCGCACATTGAAAGATATGATGAATGCGATGCTTATAAGTTTGGGCCTATTTAAAAATATGTGCGGCGAGGCGATTTTGACAAGTAATTACCTTTTAAATAAGGTACGCCGCAAGAAGCTCAATAAGACTTCTTATGAGCTGTGGAAATGTAGGAAGCCCTCCTACCAATACCTCAAAGTGTGGGGGTGTCTTTGCAAAGTATTGGTGCCAACACCTAAGAAAATAAAGATAGGTCCTAAAATGGTGGACTATATCTTTATTGGCTATGCACATAACAGTAGTGTTTATCGGTACTTAGTACACGAGTCCCATAATCTGGACGTATATAAGAACACTATAATAGAATCAAGGAATGCATCCTTCTTTTAAAATGTATTTCCTTGTAGGTATAGTGAGGAACCTTGTACGTCAGAACGGACCTTTGATGTGGCTATGGATAATGATAGTGGGGTGAATGCAGTATATTTCTCAAACAAATGATTACCCGGAGTATTAGGTTATCGATCCACAGGGAAGTGGGGCGTATTAAGCACTAGCTACTAATTTATTCTTATGAAACTAATCCTAACGAAAGACATGGATGGTTGATTAAAACAGTTAAAGGAAAATAAAGTATGCAGGTTTGTGAAAACAATAGGAAGCGAATGAGATTCCTGGGATTCAAGTATTTAATCACCTAGTGTCAATCTAAAGTGCAATATTAAATCTGGGTTTAAATAAGTGTGAGTATGCAACAAGGGAAAGAGTTACTCCCGTAACCTCTAACCTAAACAAGTGACTATTCACTCCCGTGATATAAACACTCAACAATGTAAGAACAAGCATTCAAAATAAACTCCTAACTACTACCATCTCCTGATGTGCAATAATCAAGAATTAAACTCCTTAACCAATCTTCCCTCTCCCAAGGTGCAACAGTTAAGTGAAATTGTGTGTGCCCTAAATTACGCTTAACTCCCGTTATGACACAAAGAAAGCTATGAAACAAGTAACTATGACCACTAATTACAAGCATCAACAACATAAACCACAATTGCAACACAAGTATAAAACCTAAATATTAATATATTAAAGAATCTGAGTGCACAATCACATAGGTTCATAAACATTTTTTACCCAAGAATCTCTAAGAAAACTTAGCCACACATGGCTAATATGCAATAAATAGCAATAATATAGAGTTTACAAGTAATCAAAAAGAGTACAAGAATAAACCAAGTGATTCTACCAAATCTCCCTAGCTTTCTTCTTGCTTCCCAAGACGACTTGTAGCTCTCAATTCTCTTCTTTCTTGTTTCCAAAAGACCGAATCATCCCCTCTATGGTTGAGAAATGCAAGATTTTATAGCGGGAACTAAACCGGGGTGAATTAGCAATTTTCTCGGCAAATTTTGGAAACTGCCAAATCTTGAACCACGCCCGCTCGACGCGTCGAGTGGCTGACTCGGCACGTCGAGTCTTGCTGCTTCACAGACTGAGACGTACTGGAATTATTCAACGCGTCGAGTTTGACATAAGAAAGCAAGTCTTCTCGGCTTCACTTCTTGACGCGTCGAGTTCGCTGAACTCGAACCACTTCGTCCACTTCGACTACAAACTTGTCCTAGAACTTCCCTTAGCTTTGCACTTGACCTACCATGCTTCCAAAACACTAACAAACACCATAAAGCATTCAAAACAAGTGTAAACCACGTCTAATTGATAAAACAAGGAATATGCAATTAAAGAAACATTTTGGTGAATTAAATCCCAACAAATATAATCAAACTAACACTAGAAATATGTACAATTTGGCTCACATGGTGGAGAATTTGAGAAAGAACGCGAGCTCGAGCCTAGATGTAGTAAACGGGAAAGAGTTGAAAAATCATTTGGTCCATATTTTCTAACTTGTTAGAGTATGACTCTAGTACTCTAACTTGTGTATTAGAAAACGAACCGTATTTTCTAGCCTGATTGTTCCTCCCAAATGCTCTGTCGGGTCGGGGTGTGAAGGGCCTTTAGGGTTGAAGTTCAGCCTTTTGGAAGAATGAATCTCAAAATAATCACTTATATGACATTTTATACTAATTTTTTCTACAAAATTCTCTTCTATCATAATACATATTCTGAATAGTAAAATCTTTCGATACTTTGGAGTATCTCCTATGAAAATCAATCTTTTAAGGGTTCAAAGTGAACTCTTCTAACTTTAATTTATAGGTCCTTTGATAAATGGTTGTTAGCTGTTGTTGATTGAGTTAATTAGATCAGAGGGCACAACTAGTTGATAGCATTAGTTGATTGTAGAAAATTGTTTGGTAAATTAGTTGTTAATTGATAGTTGTTTAATATAATTTCTTTTCTCAAAAAGTTAATTAAAAAAGTTATTTTGAGTAGCTTTTTGAATTTTAGCATTTTAGAGTTACAAAAAACTAATTAACCAAACACTTATAATGATTTTTTAACCAAATCAAAGAATTAATAGTGGTCAAATAAGTCAAAATTGACATATAGACTAACTATCTTACCAAATAGGGGCATAGTTAGCGAAATGTCTTTGATTTTTTTCTGAATTTTTATTCTTAAAATAATTCCATACATTTTCACCATGTGAAACTTCATTTCTTACAATAGACAAAACAAATTGCGCAAACTTTCCCATTAGGATTTCACATATATAGCCTATTCACAGTTCAATGTAAATGACTCATCAATTAATACTCTCGCTTTCATGTTCTTCTTATTGGTACTGACCCACTTAGGTGAAGCCCTCAAATCATGCTATTATATTCTTACGTAATACACCATTATTAGTATCAATAATCAGAGAAAAACATTGTCCCAAAAGAAAATGAATAATCCTTTTTCATATGAGATCAAGTTTTTTAAGAGTTAATTCTCAATTCAATATTTTTTATTGCGATAGTATAGCCAAATTTTAACCCAACAGGGTAGCTCAAGTGGCAAATGAGCTCTCTTTGTGGAGGAGATAGCTTCTGTGCCTCTCAGAGCGAACCGAGTGAACGTGAACCGTTAAACGGACAGAGAAAGACCCAGACCACAATGTGATTTACACCAAAAAAAAGTATAGTCAAATTTTCTCTTTTGTTAGCAACTTTAATCCATCTTCGTGAAATTTGAAAGCTGAAAGGTAATTTATTGCCTCATCAATAATGAATTGTCAAATCTTTTTATAACTACTCCATCTATGTTGCATTTGTTGACTCTTTTCACTTCTTTGTGGTAATCTAAATTTTACTTCTATTAATTTTTTTAATAGTCATGATGCTTGGACCGTAATTTAGTTAATCAAATTTGTTGCATACACTATTTCATTTATCTCTAAAATCGCATCTCTGGAATAGTTCATGTTTTTTCTTAATTTTTTGTCCGCTCACCCACTCCCCATTAACTATCTTTTAATTATTTATTATTTATCTATTATCATTTCTAAATGTCATTATAATTATTACAATTTATAATTTAATTAAAACCTTGAAATGTAAACAATTATTATTAAAAATTTAATTATATTGTGGAGGGCATTGCTGGAAATTATAAGCACTCCGTATTCGAAGCACACTAGAATTCATTCTCCCTCTCCATGAGGATATATCATTTCCCATTCTTATCATGACTAGGACTCAACCAAACGATCCATGGCTACAAATTAAACCCTACCAAAAAAATAACCTTCGCTGCTACCACCAACCCCCCATCGCTGGCTGGCGACACCACCTCATCTCCGATATTGCCTATCCAACCACAGTCCCGATAAATACCCTACAAACAGTCTATCACTTTATCTCTATATATTAAACTTACTTCCTCAAACTATCTAGTATGGAAGACTTCACTTGTTCCTTTCCTCTATGGTCAAAATCTCAGTAGATACGTTGATGATGACATGTTACCGTGCCTATCTTCAGTTATTAAGTCTTTGGATGAGTGTTCCGTTGTAGTCGATCCTGCGGCCAAAAATTTGGTCCATCAAGATTCTTTTATTTTGTCCATGCTCATCATCTTGTCTCTGTTCAATCAAGTTTTGTATGTTACAGCGGGACATGTCATGCCTTGGACCTTATAGCAGACTATTGAAGTCACCTTTGGGTCTTCTTCTCAGGCACGATATATGGGTCTCCATAGTCGTCTACAGTTTTTGCGCTAGGGAATTCTACTACGAGTGAATATCCTGGCAAAGTCAAAATTTTAATTGTACTTCTTGCAGAAGCCGACCGACCAAATAGTTTGGTTGCTTCATCTATTTAGTCTTCAACCTATCCGTCCAAGTTTCCATCCACTATTGCCTTCATAGGCAGCTCAGTTGCTCACAGAGATGAGGTTTGGGAACAATGATCTGGGATGGAGTCTCACTAGCAGTAGTGTGGGAGCAACCTCTCAAAGTGAGAGACTCCTTAATTGTACACAATGTGCAATGATCTAGCCTCTGTGTTCAGCTGAGTCACCATGATTTACATCCTACCAAGTACTCTGTCGGGTCAGGACGTGGGACCCTTGGAGTTAGAGATCCAACCTTTTGAAACAAATTAAAGTTTCCATCCACAATTTTTTATGGCTGGAGGCAGTAATTGCTTATCACTTTTTGCTGATGGTCAGAAATTAACTAGTAGTTATTTTTGCATATCGCATATATAGTGGTCGAAGAATTTTTTTTTTTTTTCAGTAATCCATTATTTTCAATAAATAAAAAATAAAGATTTGCAGCAATGCAAGAGGTATAATAAATGCAAGAGAAGGTCCCAAAGCTTAAAAAAGATCAGAGGTTATAAAGACTCATTATCTAGAGAAAATTTCAATTTTATTCACATGATTATAGGGATTTTGTTAATTTCAGCATTTGACTTTCAAAAGTGTTAATTTAGTATCTTGACTATGCAATTTTTATCAATTTTGGTCACACCAGCCAAATTGTGGACCAAATTTGACCGGAAAATATTAATGGTTAAAAAATTCAGAGTATTTTAGCCTTTTTGCATGTATTATTTTTTTCTCCCCATTTCTTCACCGGATCTTTGGAAATTCGTCGGAGAATATGGCAATAGCCGGTGGCATGGTTGCCGGAGGGCGACGGTGGTCCGGGAGACAGATTTTTTTCCAAAAATTAGTAATTTCCCGAATTATGCTGCGACTAATAGGATTGAGGAGCCAGAATCTACTCTGAGTGCGCTCAGAACGGCCAAAAATCAAGGCACGGAGCCAGAGGAGATTTGCGATGCGGTGAATCCAGGTCGTAGATTGTCAGTCTCTATCGAAATCTTTTGCGGATGCTGTGAGGGGAAACAAACGTGATCGATCAGCAAATACGACTGAAAATCAGTCGAATCAAGAGCAGACAACAACAATTCCAAATCAAAGAAATCAAAATCAAAACGCAGAGTGCGATACGGAAGTGCCGGTGGAGCGATCGATTGCGACGAAGCAAGGTCGGCCGATAGTGAGATTTAGGAGAGATGAATGGAGGAAATTAGTAGAGAGCGATGGCAAATTGGACTGCTCAATGCTAAAAATATACTGATTAGGTTCTCGGAGGAGAAGGAATGCGACCAGATTTTGGCCAAAGGCGAGGTGATTATCGACGGAAAGCTCCTTAGGTTTTACAAATGGGCGCTGGGATGGAGTGCGAAAACGGACTTACCGTATGCGGCAATCTAGATACTGAATGTCGAAGAGGAAAGGGTGGTGGAGGGCCGAAAGTTGCTCCGACAGTTGTGGCGGAGAATGAGAGAAGCGGCGATGGCTTGGTGGCGCCTGTGGAGGAGGATGGACTGTGGGAGAAGAATATTGAAATGACTAAAATTTCCTCAATTTTTTAACCATTAATATTTTCTGGCGAAATTTGACCGACAATTTGGCCGGAGTGACCAAAATTGACAAAAATTGCATAATCAATGTACTAATAAATTGACACTTTTGAAAGTCAGATGTTGAAATTAACAAAGTCCCTATAGTCATGTGACCAAAATTGAAATTTTCTCTATTATCTACAAACATGTGTGAAAACTGAGGACTGATTGAGTGACTCACGATTTGCTTCATTCTTCTCCAACTTCTTTAAGCTGGAATTTTGAAGGGTTAGAATTAATGTAATGTAAACTGAAATACTTAATGTATCAAAATAAATAAATAAATAAATAAATGCTATCAAATAAGTGGAGTAGTTGTAGAGCAGTACTCTATAAAACATTTTGGCGTCTACCGACATACATCCATATTTCCTTTTAATTTACTAAAAAAAGAGTCCACTTTCAAATTTGCTACTTACAAGATTTAAACTCTTTTAAGTTAGGAGTGCTTCGCTTTAGTAATATCTACTAAAGATGATTGAGAAATTGTATTTGAATGCATTACATCAATTGGCACTATAGGTCTATATATAGGTTAGAGGTGTAATTGATTTACATCAAGAAAAGTTATGAAAAAACTTGGGGTGTGGTTGAGTAAAAGGAACTCATCTATCCTTAACCAAAGGTTAATGATTCGATTCTTGGCTTTGGTATATGAAACCGCCTTAAATCTCTAGGCCAGCTGTCCCAATCAAAATAAGTATCTACAATTCAGTGAGGAATTAATCACTGACTCACTGTGTGTCCGACGATAGAAACACTGGATACACAAAAAAAAAAAAAAAAGTTGTGAAAGATTGCCTTCAAATAAAAGTAGTAACCAAAAAAAAAAAAAAAAAGAAAACTTACGAATTAAATTATAAATTTTCCAATTACTATACGTTACTTGTTATGGATAACGTCTAACAATTCCATTGTCATCTGCATGTGGAAAATCGAAAAGATATGAGGTTGATATTATACTTCTCCAAGGCAAGTAATCTGCCATCATGCATCATTTTCCTAATTTATTGTGGAAAAAATGCCTCTTTTTTTGAAGCGTCACAATCTCTATCACCAATTCACCATACGTTATGTGCCAAAAATCAAACTGAGTTTTTTCTTGTTACATCTTAAATTATCAAGAGTATAAAAATAATGTTTTCTTTATTGGAAACGTTTATATATATAAATGATTTATCTGCCTATATAGTAATGGGGAGTCTTTTTTCTTTTTGGATAATGTGCATTGCTATTAGTAAATATGTACATTCTATGGGACAATGTTGTGCATTCTGTGTTAGTATGACAATGGTCAATTTTGTGAAGTTTAGGAGTTTAAGGTGTGCACTTACAAAATGTTATACAGCTGGAGATTATGCATTTTGTTGGGTCTTGTGAGAGACGTTCTTGAAGGTAGGGCTTTGTGCTTTATGGAGCATGGGTCTGTGTGTATATAGAGTAGGGTTTACAATTAATGGTCACTACTGGAAATTATGAAATTTCCGACCACCTGAAAGTGATCTTAAATCAAGTCGAAAGCCTTGTTCTGACCACTTTTGGTATCCGGAAAAACCTTTGTTGCTATTTCCGACCACATTTTACTTTCGACTTGATTTAAGATTAATTTCAGGTGGTCGAAAATTCCATAATTTCCAGTAGTGGGTTTAGAGTTTCGGGTTTATGTTTTAGTGGTTAGGTGTTAATGTTTAGGGTGATTGGGGTTAGGGTAAGGTTTTAGGGGGTTAGGGATTAGGGTTTAGTGTTCAGTTAGTAGGAGATAGTTTGAATATTTTAGGGTTTAGGGGTTATGGTGTAGGGTTTTTCGTGTAGTGGTTAGGGTTTAAGGTTATAGGGGTTAGATCGAGTTTAGATGTTAATACGGTGGGGCAATTGCATTGGTATACGTAGTGGTGCATTGTGGTAACAGATATTGTGAGGTGGTGTGGAAGTGGTTGTGCGTTGCGGTGGTGGCTGGGGCCTTGTAGATCTAGTATTAATATTTGTGCATCGGTGTTACGGTGCTAGTGTATCGGCCTGTTATAGTTCTGGTGCATTATGATGTTAGTTGTGGTGCATTATACTATCATTAGGGTTTGCTTGTCATGGTTTTTTTTTTTTTTTTTTTTTTTTTTTTTTTTTTTTTTTTTTAATTTTTGAGCGTGAGTGTTAATATTAGTGATTAAAAATAGTTGTTTGTTTCCATATATCTATATTGTTTGAGAAGAAACATGTTTGAAAATCGTAGCATTGAAGGATTGTTTGCCTTTTTTGTTGCGGTTGGATGCTTCTAGGTGGACTAATTTGTCCTTGACCATATATTTCCTACTTCGTATTATATTATTATGCTAATAATATCCTTAATTTTAGCATTCGGATGCGTAGATCACAACCGTGCATCTCTTGATTTTAATGGTTCAGATCTCATCTGAGGCATGATTCTCATAGGAGCCGGACTATATATTTATACACACACACACACACACACACATTCCGTCACTAGGACCCCACATCAGCATATATGGCTAGGGCACTCTGTCGTTGGGAAGAGAATGAGTTTTAAGATAGTTGTATTCATGATGTTTGAACTCAAGACATCTAATTAAGTTTGAAGAAGCACATACTATCTTATCCACGTCAATGTATAAATCCAAGTTATATTTGTCACTATAGAATTAAATAGGGAAGGAAAATGAAAGAATAAAAATAAAATGCCATAATTCATGTGATCGGACCAGCAATAATAAAAATAAAATGCCATAATTCATGTGATCTGACCAACAAATTATTGCGTCTGCAAAAAGAAAAGTGAATATGTTTCTTTTTTTTCCTATTAGTAGCTACTCCATATTAAATATATGATGGGATATACATGAATGTGGTGTGCCTGTGTGAGCTAGTGGAAGCTAAGAGCTATCACTTACATGACTGGATTTGGATGACAAATTAGAATTCCATTTCCAAATTTCCTTTTAAGAATTCATGGAAGACAGTAGGCATATCATTAAATGTTTGGGTTTGTGTAAATGCAAAGTATTGATTGCCCACAATCTACCACATTATTCATTCTTCCATAATTGTAAAGTTATGAATATAGGGTGTGTTTGGTTCATACATTGGAATCGGAATTGTAATGAGAATCAAATACTTTGTAATGGTATGAGTTTGGTAAAAGTATTTTGCATGTTTGGTAGTAGGGTAAAATTGAAATGATTACTAATATTGATCTTTGGTACGGTATGTATCACCTTATAATGGGAATAAAGGTTTAAAAAAAAAAATCAAGGCAATTGATCCTAATATAATGACATCCAAAGCACCAATATGAACAAAAAAAATCAAAATTAAAAAAAAAAAATCTAAAAGCATTAATCCAAACATAAAAATCATATATTACCAATAAAATGGAATGATACTTTTTTTTTTTTTTTAATTAGGGTATGATGTTTTTAATGGGAGGGAAAATCAAATTCCATATTTGTGTTTTAAAAAGTTGTCAACCAAACACCTTAAAAATGAAATGATACCCTTTTTAGATAGGGTATGAGGTTTTTCAATTGAAGGGATAATCAAATCTATAGTGTGTAAACCAATGAACCAAACACACCCTTAAGTAAGGTCAATGCCTCTACTTGGATTTAAACCTGCGACCTCCCATTTGGAAGAACCACATGAGTGCAATTGAGCTACAAAATACTTGGCATTTAGGGGTTGACTATTAGCAGAAAAATATAACATATATATTTAATCTTATTTTTTAAAAAGATTTTAAATTTTGCATAAAGATCACAACGATAATGCAGAAAACCCATTAATTTTTTTTTAAAAGTAGGATAGTGCGCTAATAAACAACAGTTTTTTTTCTACATAAAAACCGTTTGAACCAAAGTTTTTGTCTTTTGATTGTTGTCTTTAAGTGAAATTCTTTTAGTATTTACAAATCCACAAATACATGTGATTTTAAATTTGATTTTGCCTTTGAAAAAAAAATTAGTTAGCCTTTAAAGAAAATTAAACTATTTAATTATTTGATTAATTACAATGATAAATGAAGTTTATTATTGATGGAGAATAGCTTCTTTTTTCTTTTTTTTTTCTTTTTTTCCTTTCTTAAAGTAATGGAAAATGACTTAATACATGCGTACTAGATTAGTACGCAAGTTCCTCATCTCTCTAACAATAATTCAATGCAAAAAGGAAGATACCATCGATTTCATTAGTATATAATTTTTCATCTATAATCTTCAAGTGTGTCAACTTGATTAATTCAGTTGGTATGAAAAATCGTTCAAGTGTGTCAACTTGCTTAATTCAATTTTTTACATCTACCTCTTAGCCTCTTAAGATATGATATGATGTTTGATTCGGTCTGAGCCATTGAATCACTTTGGTTTACATCTTCTCAAATGTTCTGTCGGGTCGGAATGTAGGACCCCTGGGGATTGAGGATTCAACCTTTTGGAGGAATTGAAAAAGGGATATTTGATTCAAGGAATCTCACCAAAAATCTCATTTCACCTAAGAATGTAAAGGAATGTAATTTTCATAAATGTTACCAAAAATAAAAACAATATTTTCGAATCTCATATTTTCTCCCATGACATCAGATTTCCTTGAACTAAACAAGATAATATGATACAAAGTATTACAATATTCACATTGTTAAGGTTATATGAGATAACTTAACCAAACGCCCCCTTAGTATAATCTATAAATTCAATCACAATAGTGTTTCTTAAATCTTCAATGTTTCTTTGTCTAGTCTTGTTATTGATGATCTTAAAGAGATTACGAAGGGACTTCTCCCTGTTTATATATCTTTTGTTAAACAGTCAGGGAATCGGGTTGTCCATGTCTTGACAAGGAAAGCTGTTTTATTACCTTGTTGTATGGAGTGGTTTGATACTCCCATGAAATCATTGTTGATGTATTAGCTTTGGACCGTTCGGATTAATATATCATCATTTTCATTTCAAAAAAAAAAAAAAAAATTTCAATGTTGTTTTTTGGTACTTAAAAAGTCCTAATGTCGCTCATCATTTATCTCGACCAATTACTCTTAATTCAATTCATCTTTTTTTTTTTTTTTTCCTAATGTCGCTCATCATTTATCTCGACCAATTACTCTTAATTCAATTCATCTTTTTTTATTTATTTATTTATTTATTATTACCAGGAAATATGGAAATACCGATACAATCTACGCCTATACTAAGGCTCGAAACCCAAACCTCTCATATAGGGGAGTAATCCGATACCAGTGAACCACAAGCCACTTGGTTAATTCAATTCATCTTTAGTCTACCTCTAATCCAAACTCGTATAGAGAGTGGCTAGCGAAAGTAATAGATGGGAGACGATGAGACGTTAGATAAGAGTAAAGAGCAATACATATTATAGATGAAAATAGTAAAGATTTATATATATATATATATATATATATATATATATATATATATATATATATATATATATTAGGGAAAAGGGTCAAATAAGCTCCTAAACTTTACTCAAAAAGTCAATTAGGCCCTTAAAATTTTAGAAGTTGTAATTAAACTCACAAACATGTTATGTTAGAGTAATGAAACCCACTAACCTGTTAGTGACGACCTGTAATTGCAAGTCAATTAGGGTTCCAGCCAACTCCGGCAAACTTTCGGCAAACATCTGACCAAATTCTGGCAAGCTAGGTCAAATACCAGCGGCAACAGTCGCCGATTGCGTTCTGCAGAAGAAGGCGACCAAGTCGCCTTCTCCGGTCAATGATATTTGACATAGCTTGTCGGAATTTGGAGTTAGTTGGCTGGAATCCTAATTGTCCTATAATTCCAAGTCACCAACAAGTTAGGGGTTTCGTTACTTCAAATAACATGTTTATGAATTTAATTGCAACTTCTAAAAATTTAAGAGTCTAACTGACTTTTTAGGTCAAGTTTAAGGACTTATTTGACTATTTTTCCTATATTATAATATTTATATACAAAAGTAAAAAAAAAAATGGAGACTAAAAAATAACTAATCACGCATAACACAAGAATTTTACCCCAATCCAAAACACTTTCCTTCCCCTCACATAAATTATTGTGGCACGAGCCAAGCACCTTGTGCTCAGATGGCATGTAGTGACCTCTCTCATGTGGGAAGTCATGAGATCGAACCTCAGTGGAGGCGTTGTTGACTCTTTGTGCTTCATTAGGTTGAGAAAGTATATTTGAACAGATACTACAATGTAATAGAGTCAGTAGCATTCAAAAAAAAATTTATTGTGGCACGATATATAATAATGGTGCAATGTACTTGATTGTGAATCAATATGATACGAATTGTATAAACAATCCCCAATCACTAGGAAATTAAAGGAAACACGAATTATTTGATGAGAGAATTTGAGATATGGATACAATCATTCATTCATAAGGAAAGGAATCGTCGTCATCCAATCACCAGACACAAGCATTATATATTTGGAGTCGGACACGGACCAACAGTGGCTAATGTTATAATGATTCACACTTTAAGGAGAGGCAAATATACATACAAAGTTATGATCAACACCTCATAATCCCACTCTCAAACACCAACTTTATGACATGCATGCATCACCTCCCACTAAACAATAACAACATTTGGTGGTCAAGGAATTCAAACCCACTTCCCATAAAAGCAATGCAAAAAAACAAGATTAAAGCTATTTTCTTTAGATTTTACGTGGAGAAAATTTTGTATGTTTTGACACAAAAGATTCTCTCGTAGCTTCATGAATAGTCATATAGCTAGTAGTATTATTAGTATCAAACTAGTACATTCATATCGGATAAGGGGAATCTTTTTTGTTTTTCTTTAAAAAGTAAAGTTTACAAGTAATTAATTGTCTGCAACGTAATTCTTCATGCTTAATACTGTTATCAAACTTCATAAATCTGTTAATTCTTGTACAGATCAGATAACACGTACCGTAAAAATGTAAGATTAGCTTCAACATTGATAGCTTTGACGCCGTTAATTGCGCAACTTGGCAAGGTGTTGGCCTAGTGAGAAGAGTGCAACATGGTGCGGTTACCACCGCAATCCACCACAGAGTTTCACGGAGTCGATAAGTTCAAGTAGTGTCGATTTCAAAGGCGACATGGTTATGACAGCAACAAGTGGCACACATTAAAAAAGAAGATTGAGCTAAAAACTGTCATAGCTCAAATAAAATGGCAGGGAGGAACATAAGGAAAAGAGGGGAAGTTGGACCGTCATTGGGATCTCCTAGGAGGGAAGGAGAAGAGGCAAATTATATCGTGCACCGCGGTGCATAATCGATTATGCACCGCGCATCAAAACAACGTCGTTTTATTTAATGAAAAGAAACTGAATCTTCGCAAAAAATAACTTTGTTCTTCAGTTTCATTTTGTATACACTGTAGTTTCAGTTCAACACAACTACAGTTTCATTCAATATTTATACATTCAAATATGTGAAAATGTTATTTAATTTTATTTTATATACACTATAGTTTCATTAAACCACAACTACATGATCATTTCAATATAATTACAGCTTCATTGTACAATATACACTCAAATATGTGAAATGTTATTCAATTTCATTTTATATATACTGTAGTTTCATTTTACCACAATTACAGTATCATTTTGATATAACTGCAGTTTCATTTGATAATATAAAAATAATACGTGAGCCAGTGTCGGTTTAGACACACTGTAGTGTCACTCCGTTATAACTGCAGAAACGGCGCCGTTTTGACGCGCGGTGCATAATCGATTATGCACCGCGGTGCACGATATAACGACCGAGGAGAAGACCCAACCCACGGAAAGAAAGAAAAATCTTATTGGGTCCACATATATGGAAGGCAGCCCGAGGAGTCCGCACGCAGGGAAAGCAACCCAAGGGATCAACGCGTCAGGAAGGCGATAGAAAAGTCCTATTGAGCTCGCATGCAGGGAAGGTGGCCTAATGTGTCAACATGCAAGGAGGGCGATGGAAAATCCCTATTAGGCCCGCATGTATGGAAGACAGTCCAGTAAGTCCACATGTAGGGAAGACAACAAAACCACTTTTTGACCCACATATATATAGGGAGTGGATCTGGTGCCAAGAGTCTCCCAGGTGACACATATGGTGAGATCTGAGCCGTTGATAAAATTTAGATCAACGGCTCAAAACAATGAAAATTTTAATATAAAAAAAACGTGCATCCTAGGAATACAAAAGCTAAGTGTTAAAATGAAGCACCTTAAATGTTATTGCACCTAAGTTTTCAAAAAAAAAATGTTAAAATGGCGCACCTTAAGTGTTAAAATGGCGCACCTTATGTCTTAAAATGACGCACTTTAAGTTTTGAAAATACGCAGCTTAAACTTTACAATTACGCACTTTAAAGTTTTCAAGTGCATAATTGATGCACCTTTAAGTGTTTAAATGACGCTCTTTAAGCTTTGAAAATACGCACCTTAAGGTTTCAACAATACGCAAAATTACCATAATGCCACCGCATTTTTTTTAAAAAATTTATGTTTATTGTGGGCGATTGATTTTGTCAAGATCAATGACTATGATTAATCCGCATATTTTACTTGGAGATCTCCTTCGCATTTGATCTCTATTATATATATATATATATATATATATATATATATATATATATATATATATATATATATATATATATATATATATAGAAGGTTCAAGTGCGGCGGTGCGACGTCACCAATAGTTCAACAAATATACACCATCAATGTTAGGAAAATGCACCACAAAAACACACAAAAATTAGGTGCGCATTACCAAAAACACACCATTAGGTGTGAGTAAAAACACCATACATTGTTCGGAAATACATCATTGAGGTGTGGTGAGTTATATGGTGTATTTTTTTTAGGTCTGTTGTGTATTTTTCGATGTTTTTTTGCATTTCATTGTGGTGTGTTTCCCTTACACTATTGTTGCATGTTGTTAACACTGTTGGTGTATTCTAAAATTCCGTCACACCTAAGGACATCGCCTCATTTTAACTTTTTCACATATATATATATATATATATATATATATATATATATATATATATATATATATATATATATATATATATATATATATTGAAAGCAACCAAACGAAGATAGATTACTGTAAAAGGGCTTAAGCAAAGTCTGGGGGACAAAGTCCCAGTTTAACGTGTTAGCCTGAAGATAGGCCATAGAAGCTAAAGTGTGAGCTATTAAATTAGCATTTCTAAGAATTAAACGGAAAAAAAAAAGCAAGAAAAGTGGACATAATCTCCCTACAATCATTAGTAGCAATGTCAACATAAGACCAGAGCACGACCTTAATAGCCGTTATGTTGCGATGTAGAGAAGAACAATCAGTATGCAGTTCAACAGAAGTTACCCACGATATTTAGCCATGATAGTGCTTTTTTACAACCTATAGTTTTCGCCATGAGAGGACACAAACAAGCTAGTAAGGCGCCATTTGTGGTAGCAACAAAATCACCTGCCAGCGTGAAGGGGGCAGCACCAAACGTGGCTTTGTCCGTCGTCGTATTGTATCCTGCATCGAAGGAGCAAGTAGCAACCTGCTCTCGGGTGGTCTCCATGGTAGTCGACTGAACGTTGGATGGTGAGCAGTGGTGAGCCGAATCCAAAACCTCGCTACAGACCTTCTACCAAGAGAGAGCAGCAACCTTCGCCTCCCTCCAAACTCCTTTCGGCAATGGCAGCTTCGCCTCCCAAACGACCACATTCCTTGCCTTCCACAAATAGTACATGACAGCCACCACCTTAACAAGAACACCCTCGGTTAACATTTCCATAGCCCTGCTTAACCAAGTGGGGAAGGTATCACTAACCGCACATGAAATAGGAAGATAGGACTCATGTCATAAATGTTGAGCAAAGTCACACAAAATGGGGGAATGCATTGTATTTTCATGATTATTACCACACATAGGCGTGTAGGATTCACATCTACCCTCTTTATAATTAGGTTGGTTATAGTAGGAAGAATATTGTTTATTTCTCTCCATAGGAAGGTCCTCTATTTGGGGGGGGGGGGGGGGGGTTTGATTTTTACAAAGAATTACATTTATTAAACCCTCAAAAACTGCAAGTGAACTCCCCTTTAATATTCCTATATCCAATTTCCACCATGTAGCATCATCTAAGCCTCCATACCAGTACCATGAGCCCTCATAGGCAGGGCTTATGGGAATTCTAGTGATACGATCACTTGGCAAGAATATATCCCTTAAAATAGACAACTCCCAAGAATGTGTTTCCGGATCAGTTAACCCAGATACCCTAGAACCTCGCAAGCGTTGGGGTGAAATTGTCTTAATCATCGGGTTAGAGTCATCAAGTAACCATGGGTGCCCCCAAATTAATGTAGAGTTTCCATTACCAATCTTGCTCCTAACTCCATTACAAATAAGCTCATGAACAGCCATGATACTTCTCCAACAAAAACTTGGAAAATTTCCTATAGTAGCATCAATAAAAGAGGAATTAGGAAAGTACCTTGCCTTAGAAATTCAGGCCGCCAAAGATTGTAGCTTTGTAAGGAAACGACATGCCTGTTTGCCTAGTATTGCCAGATTAAAAGCACGTAAATCCTTAAACCCCAACCCTTCAACTTTCTTTTGGGCGCATAAACGGTCTCATGCCATCCAATGAATACCTTTCCCATTTACTCCGCCCAATCCCCCCCCCCCCCCCAATACCGATTCATAGCTCTTTCTATCGCCACACATAAGGAATCAGGTAGTAGGAAGACACTCATAGAAAATGTGGGCATAGCTTGGGCCACACTTTCTAGAAAAATTTCCTTACCTGCCTGCGATAGGAGCCTCTTGTTCCATGCACCAATCCTCCGTCTAATCATGTCCTGAATATACGAGAAAACGAACCTTTGGTTCTTTCCTACAAAAGAAGGCAACCCCAAATATAAACAGATAAGGTGACAGAGGATCACAAATGGAACCTTGGGCCTGAGCATGCTGTAGCAATAGGGAAGACCTTCAGCACAAATTATAAACAAATAAGGTGACATAGGATCACCCTGTCTGAGTCCTCTTGAGGGAGTGACATGTCCACTATTGACACTATTCATTAATATGTTATAAGAAATAGACGTGACACACTTCATTACCAAATCCACCCATCCCCCTGCAAATCCTAAAGCCTCCAACATGCAACGCAAAAATGACCACTCCATCCAATCACAAGCCTTAGTCATGTCTAATTTGAGTGCCCCACCCCCCCCCCCCTCCCCAACCACCTTCCCACATTGCTTCCTGTCCAGATAGTGACCAACTTCTGCTTCTACTAGAATATTATCAATATTAAGCCTATCAGGAATAAAAGCACTCTGAGATTCAAAAATCACCTCACCCCATAACGGTTTCATCCCGTTAGCAAGTATTTTGGCCATAATCTTATATACTATATTACAAAGGGCAATTGACATTAAATCAGACACCAATTCAGGCACCTTTTTTTTTTAATAAGGACAACATTATTCTCATTCAAGCCATTAGGGAATATACATGAGTGCAAACAATTCAGCACAAAAGCCGACCCACCACATCCCAAAAGTGTTGGTAGAACTCAGGGTTCATCCCATTAGGACCTAGGGCTTTGTTAGGAAACATAGAAAACAAGGCAAACTCCAATTCTTCCACCTCAAAGGGGCGTAACAGTAAGTCATTTTTAGCCTGAGTGACACGGGGGGAAATAGAATTAAAGAACACATCAGCATTAACATGGTTGTTACTAGATTTCAAAATGTCCACAAAATAGTTTATGATCACAGAACTCATATCCTCCTTCTCAACCCAACTCCCAGAGCCATCTTTATTACTAGATAAAGTAATTTTCTGTTTACGGGCAAAAGCATACATGTGAAAGAATCTCGTGTTGGCATCAGCTTCCCACAACCAATGTTGCTTTGCCCTTTGCCTCCAAAATAAGTCTTCATGGGCCTCAGCTCTAAGTGACAAAACTGAGTTTCTAGCCTTTGAAATTCGGTTAAGGACGCTAGATCTTTGTGCCCTCTTAGATTAAATTACTCCATGCGCAACTTCTTTATCTATTTCCCAAACTTATGGAAACCATCCCCTCTCCACTTCACAAGACGATCCCCATAGACCCGAAGACAGTCCATCAAATATCTTCCTTTACCTACGTGTCATGCTTCCTCCACCACCTCACGGCACCCCTCATCAAGCAACCAAGCCATCTCAAAACGAAAAATATGCCTAGATCCTCCTACCTATCCACATAGATCATCGATCCCATGAAAAATTTCTAAATGATATAAGGTACGTGTTATAATATTTACCACTCTAGCTCCCTCAAACACCTTGCACCAGTCCCCACTCACGTTCACTCTATCCAACATCTCCTCTTCCCAGGCATATGTGCCCCTATCTCTCTCCCAAGTGTAAGGGTAACACTCTGTTGGCAACTAAAAGAAAAGTGTTTAGTCCTCATGTACTTACCCCAAAAGGCGTGATCCCAGTAGGATCCAAATGGGTATTTGTACGAAAGAGAAATGAACAAAATGAGGTGGTTAGATACAAAGTGAGACTGGTAACTAAAGGGTTCTCACATAGACCCGAAATAGATTTTAAACAAACTTACTCTCCTGTCTTAGATGGCATTTCGTTCCGTTATCTAATATTGCTGGCAGTAAAAATGAATTTATAAATGCAGTTAATGGATGTTGTGACCACATATTTATATAGGTCACTAAACGCTGACATATATATGAAAGTACATGAGGGCATTCAAAACCCTTTATGTAAAGGAAATACAAATAAAAATAAAAATATGTTCAGCGTAAAACTACAAAAGTCATTGTATGGCTTAAAACAATAAGGAAGAATGTGGTTTTGTCGATTGAGAGAATTCCTCTTTAAACAAGGGTATGAAAATAATTAAAGATATCAGTCCTTGCATCTTTACAAAGAAATCATTTAATGGTTTTTGTATTATATCCATCTATGTGGATTATATAAACATTATAGGGACATGCAAGGATGTCAAGAGGGCATGCTTGTGTTTAAAGGAGGAATTCGAAATGAAAGACTTGGGAAAAACCAAGTTCTGTCTCGGACTGCAGATCGAGCACCTCCCTGAATGGATATTCATGCACCAATCAAAATACACAGACAAATTATTCGAGAAATTCTACATTGATAAGTCTCATTCACTTAGTACTCCAATGGTATTCCGATCACTTGAAGTTGATAAGGACCCGTAGGCCTAAGGAGGATATTCTAGGACCAGAAGTCCCTTACTTAAGTGCCATTGGAACACTTTTATATCTTGCCAACTGCACTAGGCCTGATATTGCATTTTCAGTAAACATGCTAGCTTGACTTAGTGCTGCTCCAACCAGAAGGCATTGGAATGACATATATAAAACATATCCTCCGATATTTACAAGGTACAAAAGATCTTGGGTTTCTATTTGAAAGAGACCAAGACACCACATTAGTGGGATATGCGGATGCTGGCTTTATGTCTGATCCGCATAATGCTAGATCTCAGACTGGATATGTGTATCTTTCAGGAGGTACTGATATCTCATGGAAATCAATTAAACAAACATTAGTAGCTACCTCGTCAAACCACTTTGAGATTATTGATTTATACGAGACCTCAAAAGAATGTGTATGGTTGAGGTCATTAATACACAATATTCAAGACTCGTGTGGAATAATGAATAGTAGAAAGATCCCCATTGTCCTGTATGAGGACAATGCAACGTGTTGCACAAATGAGTAATGGATATGTTATAGGTAATCTCACCAAACATATTGCACCAAAATTATTTTATCCACATGAACTCCAGAAGAGTGGTGAAATACGAGTCCAAAAGATCCAATCAAATGAAAATCTAGAAGATTTATTCACTAAGTTCTTACCTACATCTACTTTTGAAAAGTATGTATATAAAATTGGTATGGGTAAATTAGGAAGGTTATTGTCTGTAGAGGGATAACAACATCTTAAATATAATGAAATTATTAGTCCAGAAGATCAATTTATTCACTTTGATCTAGAAGATCAAGATATATTCTTATGATTTATACCTAAACCCAGAAGGTTTACAGTTGTACTTTTTTTCCCTTAACTGAGTTTTTTTTTTTTCTCACAGGGTTTTCTCAGTATAAGGTTTTCAATGAGGCAACCAAAGCAACACATGCATTACCCATATGTCGTGTACTCTTTTCTCACCTAGGTTTTTTCCACTGGGTTTTTCTAGTGAGTTTTTAACGAGGCATGAATATGGTTAAATAATGTCCAAGGGCAAGTGTTACAAAATATTTTGAATATGGACATTATTATTCCTTAATACCATTGATTAGCCATTATTGTATTGCTTTGTAACTGTCATTCCTTTGTATTATATAAAATTGATTCTCAATAATAAGATGGCTGATTTCTTGAGTCTTCATCTTGTCTCTACTTCTATATTCTTGCACTCTCTACTTTTATATTATATTGTTCCTGCACCACACTTGGTACGAGCTAAACAGGCAAACGGATATCAAACACTCAACAAAAATGATAGGGTGAATCAACGATTTGGTCCCTCACTTATTCGCGACTTGTCAATGTTGCCCCTGAATCACGTATTCATCGATTTAGTCCCCGAAAATAATTATTTTTCGTCAAATCAGTCCCTATGGCCGTATTCCGTCAAGTCTCAGGCGAGAACTCTGATTTGCCCTGGGCATTTTGGTCTTTTCACACCTTCTTCTTCATTAATTGGCATTTGGGTGGGTAGTTGGGGCCGCCATTTCTGCTCTGCTCTCTGCGAAAAGATGAAGTTCGGGAAGGAACTGGCTTCCCAGATGGTTCAAGAATGGGGGGAAGCATACATGGATTACAACTTTCTGAAGGGAGTTCTGAAAGATATCTCCAGATTCCGGCGGCGGAACGCGGCAGCGGCGCAATCATCTGTTCCGGCGGCGGCGGCGACGCGCAAGAATTCATTGAAGAGAAGGCTGTCCATGTACCGGGCTTTCAGCGGGTTGACGAATCGATTGGGCAGCCCTAGAGGCACTCCCAGGAGCAATCATGAAGATGAAGAAGTTATACTGGTGAATGCTGTGGAGCAGGCTAGGAAGGGGTTATTGGAGCGCCGCAGTACCAAACAATGTTCCCTATGTCGTCAGAAGCCGGAGGAGAATACGAGCTGGTGTTCTTCAGAAGGCTTGACGATGAATTCAATAAAGTTGTTAGGTTTTAAAGAGAAAAGGTGGAGGAAGTGAGGAAGGAGGCGGATGAGCTAAGCAAGCAAATGGATGCACTTATAGCTCTCCGGATCGTCGTAGAAAAACCTCCGGTGCCGGTGGATATCAATGGCGCCCAGTCCCAGACAAGAACAGATTCTGCAGTCACTGAAACTAAGTCACATATGGATGCAATACAAGAAATTGAGATGAGTGGTGAAGAGGTTGCAGAAGATGGTGAAGCATCTGCAGGAACTGCGACAATGGCTTATCAGAACAACACAAAGATTGAAGAAGAGAAGACTAACAATTTCACAGATTTCAGGCCTGCTCCATTACACGTGTTGTACGACGTAAGAGTCAACATCCAGCCTGAAACTCCCATCTCCACTTTGAAGAACATTTTGAAGGCATCAAACTCTGAACTGACGTCGGCGACGATGGAATGTCGTCGAAGAAAGATGAATCACTACTGCGGGTGAGCTAATTTCGATGAGCAAAGAAGAGATGGAGCTCCCTTCGGCGAGCTTGAGCTTCTCCGGCGAAACTTGGTCAGAGTTAATGAAGAAGAAGGTGGGAAAAGACCAAAATGCCCAGGGCAAATCGGAGTTCTCGCCTGAGACTTGACGGAATACGGCCATAGGGACTGATTTGACGAAAAAAAATTATTTTCGGGGACTAAATCGATGAATACGTGATTCAAGGGCAACATTGACAAGTCGCGAATAAGTGAGGGACCAAATCGTTGATTCACCCAAAATGATATTTTGAAAAATATATTAAGATAAATGTCATTTAAAATATGTTAACGAAATATTTTCAATGATATATATTTTTATATATTGATTTTGTCTATACAAAAAAAAAAATAGATAATCATATATTTAAGTGATGATTGATCAATTGATGTCATTTTTATGAAATCATAGTATTACTTTTATGAACCCAAAATGTTTATAAACCTACAATATTAGTTTTTTTTTTTTTTTTTTTTGGTACATGAACCTACAATATTAGTTTGAATAAACTTGGGTCCACAATGTAACATAAACCCTGATTAATGATATAATTTGCGGATATCTTTTGCTGGACGGAGGGAGGATTACTTTAAAGAATTCTGGCTCATCTTATTATGCATAA
>NW_017617231.1:235000-335000 GCF_001879475.1 Ipomoea nil | reverse complement strand
GGACTTATTCAACAAGTTATGATCAGGTAACTAATGAAAATTGTTGGATTTTTTATAGTCAAAGACATTGGAAGAATACCCTGCAGAGCTGTCACTGGCTGCTTGGGTATGTGTTATGGGGGTAGTGGAAGGTGGAATTGTGGCACTCATTATGGAGCGTGACATGAGTTCTTGGGTTATTGGCTTTGATTCCAGGCTATTAGCCGCAGCCTATTCTGTAAGTATACTTCAATATATCGATCTTATTCAATTATCAAAGAAATAAATATATATAACCAGCTTGGTCAGCGTGAGTGACTGTGCACCCCCATTCCTTAAGAGAGGTAGGGAGTTCGAACCCCTTCTCATATGGAAAAACTAATCTGACCTGTACTTTGCCCTTTATTTGGACCGATCCAGTGCGAATCGGGAAAAAGAACTGAATATATGTATATATATATAACAAATTAAAATATTGTTTGTGCAGGGAGTAGTTTGCTCTGGAATAGCATATTATGTGCAAAGTGTTGTTAACAAGAGCCGAGGCCCAGTGTTTGTGACTGCCTTTAGCCCTTTGAGCATGGTCATAACAGCCGTTCTTGCTGGTATTATTTTGGCCGAGAATATCTACGCTGGAAGGTATATATATAATAATAATGTGTCACTTTTTTTGTTGTGGTTAAGAATTTAATATATATAAATTCTCTTCTAGTATAGTCTAGTCTAGTTTTAATCTTATTGTTATTATTTTAACTATTTCAATCTCACCGCTCTCTGAAATGTGCAGTTTGATTGGGGCATTCATCATAGTGATTGGTCTGTACTCAGTGGTGTGGGGTAAAAGCAAGGATGAGACAAATGAGAAAGGGAAAATGCAAGAATTACCAATTGTGATGATGGACAGAGAGAGTGTTGAATCCAAGGACACAATCAAATCTAAGCTCCAGGAGAAGACTCCACAAGAGGCTTAAAATATAGAATTTACTATTAAAAAAAAATTGTGTGCATGCAATTTGTACTCGTGATGGTATCCTAAAGTTTTGAGGTCTTTATGTTATGTATTAATGTAATCGCTGGCTATATGCTGCTTTAAACTTTCAAAGCAATGCATTTATAAAGTTGGTCGTAAAAGTGCTTCAATTCAACTTTAATTTATTCTAGCTTGCCTAATACCATTATTATGATAATAATTAATTACATATTACATTCATGTATCATACTTGTAAGAAATTGCAGACGCAAACAATATGATAATATATAAACAAAAAAATAGTTTCGGTAAGAGTTAATTGCAGAGGGTTAAATCCCATCAGAGGCTGAGAGTCAATTACTTTGACAAGAGCGTGAACAAGTTGATTCGATGACCTATGAATAAAATTAAACAAAAAGAGCAAGAATTAAGGAGTTTGCAGTCACAATAAATAAATAAATAAATCTAAACATGTCGTCCTTGACTTTTGTACTGAAAGAGTAATTGTGTCGTTGCAGGACATTTGTAAATGTATTATAATCTATCTCCACTGAAGCTTAAACTCACAACCTCCCACATAAGAGAGTAACTTGGTGTCAGTGGACCACAGGGTCCTTGGTGGTATATTGCAAATTAATTGCATGTATCTTTCAGATGTCTCTCCAAACTATTTATACATGTAAAATCTAGCTTTTAGGAAAGGTTACATAAAAATTATGGTAGTTTAAAATTTCAACTTCCAAAATATATATATCAAATAATATCTTAGCCATTGAAAAATATAATTATGTGAATCATTTTTGTAATATAAATGTACGTACCGCACACAAAGTAATTACGAAATGTATGTACATTTTCATTCTATGCACGTGGCATAAAGTAATTGTACAAATGTATATACATAATTCATTCCATGCATGTGGCATAGAGTAAGTCAAAGTTACCCACCGAAACATTATTTCTTTCCCATCATTAATTTCCACCGAAACGTTTAGCATGCAATTCTAACCATTCGTATGTTTAAACAAGACAGCTATCCGAATGGTTAAGCAAGCCAACCATATGAAATTAACGTCTCGAAAATTAACTTTTCAGAGGTTAATTTTTTAGTTTCGGAACTAAATATGATTCGGTTCCAAATTTTCGCATAAGCCACATTTCTCAATTAACATTCTACTAAATTAAAATAATACTCCGTATTTATAACTTCACAATTCCAAATATTATTTAAGCTTTCATGATAACACATCTGAAACATTAATCTTTATTATTATATAAATTTTTCAACATTCCTTCTCCATTTATATAGTAAAAATTAATATTGTTCCAAAATAAATGCAAAACTCATGCATAAATGAAAGTGTCTTACAGATTGAACTTTCACATATAGTATATGCGATGCATTAAATCGGATTGCAATGATGGACAAACCTTAAATCACGCAGTCAGTTTGAAGAAATGTAGATATAACAAACACAAGTTTTACAGTCATTACAACTCAAAGTAACTTGACACTATAAAGGCCATATGTCCGTATCTATTCATGAGCATATTCAAGCCAAACCCAAAACTTGTTGAAGCGGTCACACCTCATGCTCACATATGCTGATCATTTATTTCATACACTGCATCAAGCATTTTTTCAAAAGATCAGTTAAGAGAAACTCATCCCTACTTCAATGCAGACTAGGCTAAGTATCGACCTTAGGGATAATTTTTAATATAGTACTTGCCGCCAATATATAAATGAAGTACTCATCTACATTATATTGAACTTAAGTTCTAACGTAATAACTTAGAAGTGAGTTGAGCTTTCCTTCATCTCTTGGATATTAACGAGTCCAACATAATATAAGCCCAATTCTTAATATGATATGGATAATATATTGAAACTCTTTCACTCTCTTGTATTTGGCCTTCCTTGATTCAGTTATTTTCTTGGGCCGATTCATTTAGTCAGCCTGGTATACTATCCATCAAACATATTATGCACTTGCAGTTAATAAATTATGTACACATTACAATTAACATATTATGTACATTTAATTTAATTTATTTGTACGTACATAATTAATTTGTTAATTGTAAGTACATAATATGTTAAATGCAGGTATATAATCTGAATATTTTCTTGAATCTGGATCCATAATACAAAATGGACTATTGTCCATGTTATAATTTTCTGTCATCTACAACATTCATGTTTTGAGTTTTCCATGAATCAAATGTTATGAAACTAAAAATTGGACTTGAAGTTGCTATTAGTGCACTGTTGTAGTTATTTGAGCCTAAATTATTGGTTAGTGATGTTTTATTTAATTATGCACAATTGGGCTTTAGAGAAAATATCTTGAGTCCTATAAGAACCAAATTGGGTGAGAAAAGTCCCTATGGCCCTATGGGAGTTTATGGTCCAAGATCAGAGATGCAAAAAAAAAAAAAAAAAGTCCAACCAGAGTTCTTAATCGTGAGGTTATGACATGTGTTTATCCTGAGACGAATTATGCATGAATTTTATTTATTTATTATATTTTTTTAACAGAAAAGAGGAAACAATATTTATTTATTATATTTACTCTTTAGTTTAGTTTGATTAGCAACATTAGTAGCCATGAATTTTATTTATTATATTTACACTTTAGTTTAGTTTGATTAGCAAGATTAGTGGATAGAGTTCAAATGATTTTTTTGCTCTTGGTCACAATCTGTTAGGCGTTAGCCGAGTCAGCTGAGTTCAACCCCTGTTTAATTTAAGGAGTGGCTTATTATAGAAAAATGTGGTTAAATGATTAATGTCAACTTACTTATCACTAATTGGTTTTAAGTAGGATATGACAACCATATAGCGGCAAATTATGCTGTGCAACTGTGTGCACCATACACGAAACTGGGTTCATATACTATAGATTCATAATTATTGAACTCTATATTCACAATTACAAAACTCTATGTTCATATTTCCAATTGTTGAACTCTGTATTCACAAATCTCTGAACTATATGTTCAATTCCATGTGCATCTTGCATGGTGCACACGGTTGCACAGCATAACGCTCCCCATATAGTTAAAGAATTCCATGGTTAAGCAGTGTTTAATTTGACTTACAAAATGCGTGACCCACTGGGAGGTAAGCATAGTGCAGCACTGAGATCTAACAAGTTCCATGGTTAAGTGTGCTTGACTTACAGTATGGGTGTTAAGCGTCCTTGACTTACAAAAAAAGTGTTAAGCGTGCTTGACTTTGTGAAGCAACCGCCACATATAGTATTTATAAAATAAAATAAATACCTACATACGGCGGTTCCCAACCAGTACCTCTGTATATAGTATTATATATATATATATATTAAGGCGTTTTAAATACCGTCGCATATTAAGTAGTCGTATAAGATATTTAATATACGGCGGCTCTAAACAATCGTCATGTAGTATTTAATATACAATAATAATTCTAAACAATCGTTGTATATAGTATTTATTTAATTACTACGAGGGTTACTTATACTACACTTAGTAAACCGCCCCATATATGTGTTAAAAAAAAAAAAAAAAAAAAAAAGAAAAAAAAATCAGCATAGTAACTATTTTTTGTAGTAGAGAAGGGTCCAAGTCAAATAATTTGGAGCGTTATGTTGTGCAACCGTGTGCACCATACAAGGTGCACACGGATTTGGATCCATAATTTTTATACTATAGATCCATAATTTCTATACTGTAGATTCATAATTTATAAACTGTAAATTCATAATTTCTATACTATAGATTCATAATTGCTATACTATATATTCATAATCTCTATACTATAAATTCATAATTTCTAAACTGTATAGTTATCAAATTGTAAACATATAGTTCAGTTATTTGTGGATACAGAGTTCAACAATTAAGAATATGAACATTGAAAATTATGAACATAGAGTTTTGTAATTGTGAATATAGAGTTTAATAATTATGAATTTATAGTATAGAAATTATGGATCTATAGTATAGAAATTATGAATCCAATTCTGTGTGCACCATGCATGGTGCATACGGTTGCAGAGCATAATTTGCCAAATAATGTAGAGTTATACCATGTCATTTCGATCTGGAGCCTAATAAAGAGCCAAAGATCAGATTACCCTTCTCTGCCTGATTTGTGTTTGTCTTTGTAAGCAGGGATTATTCCAAAAGTACACATTTGAGCAGTTAGAACATAGAAAACCTTGATGCTTGTTGAGATAAACAAGAACTAGAATCCAAAATAATGGCAGAAAAAGGTAAAAAGATTAGATTTATAGGGTTCAAGAATATGCCTACGTCCACAGAAGCAAAGTTATTGTATTATTAATTGTGATAGTAGAATATACAAAATTACAAGAATTATATTTATATGCAATCCTAACATGATACATTACAAAATTATCCATGTATCTTACTGCTTACCGCGTGGGCGTTGCCCTTGCATCCCTAACACACTTCTTGTTACGTAACAAAAGAGGAAAAACTTAACCCGAATAGGTGTTGGAGTCCACTCCGCTCTGCTACCTGAACTTCACTACACTCCATTCCGTCTAACACCTATCATCCTCCAGTACATATCAGACATACACAACATTCTGCTTATGTAAATGATTTACAAGTTCAAGATGCTGCCACGTACTCCTGCACAAATAACTGATGAAACACACTCCTACACCTTTGCCACAAAACAAGCAACATGTTGTTTATATGAAAGTGCAGCAAGTTGAAATGGAGCTAAGTGAAGTTCTTGGAGTGGTAACAATGGAAGAAGATGCATGTTAGGTTCAAGCGCTTACCACTTATGCTAAAAGGTATAGCTTGTAGCGAAGGCGCGACTTTATTTCTAGCTACACATTTTCGAGACACTAGGTGCTGAACTTGGTCTTTTAAGCCCTTTATTACCGACTTCAGCCTAACAATCCTCCAGTCACCACGTGCTAGACTTGGCGTTTATCAGCCTCCGCCCAACAATGCACGTTCTACCTAACGTTGTTGATGAAAGTTGGTAGTACCCTGCTTTTGGCGTAGTAGTAGTAGCAGTAGTAACTCAGGGGGAGTTTATTGATTCTGGTTTTTTTTTTTTTTCCAATAATTTTGAAGGATTTTGTTGAAATTGAAGAAGGTTTGTTAAATTTTGTTGTGTTCAAGGTTGGGTGTTAGCCAAACACTTTGTGCTCAGATGACATGTAGTGACCTCTCCCATGTGGGTGGTCATGAGATCAAGCCTTAGTGGAGGCGTGTTGACTCTTTGTACCTCATTAGGTTGAGAAAGTATGTTTGGACATCTACTACAATGTAATCGAGACACTTAGCATTCAGAAAAAAGGTTGGGTGTTAGCCAAGAAAGGTGTATTTTCTTGGGTGTTAGTTTTTAGCCATCTTGTACTCTTAAATCTATGAGATTAGTGGATTAGGTGTCACTCTCAGTTTGGCTATATTTTATGCTTCTACATTATGTGTTGATATGCATGCTATACTAATTGCTATTACAAGTTTTAAAACAAGATTTATACCTGCAAGGACTAGTTAAGTCTATAATTGTTTTTTTTTTTTTTTTTAAAGGAGGTTAACTACTATATAATGTTGATGGCATCTCTGTTACCATTTTAAATGAATGGTCACAGGATCGAACCTGTAAAGAATAAGGATGACAATTTTACACCTACTCAATGAGTTCTCCGCATCCCCGCCCCTACGGGTTTTAAAATACCTGCACAATTTGAATAATGGGTGCGCGTATGGGGGAAATTTTGTATACCTGCGCGGGTATGGGGCCGGGTGAGGTATCCCCGTCCCGCACCCGCACCCGCACTTATATATATTGTTATTAGTATTCATTTATTATATAAGTTTATGTATATTTTATAATTAAAAATGCATAATGAATTAAACTTCTTAGTTTTTTGTTAATGAAAATTGAATAGGAACAACACAAATAACATAATGAGTAAACACTTAATACAATTTATACTACCAACACAATTTTAGTTCCAATTAAGGATTTACTTCATTGGCTCTTATTAAATTTTAGAGTTATGTTCAAACTTGTAAAAAAATCAATATGATAATTAGAATTGTAGTATAAATTTTTTATTAGATTTAAGTGTAATATTAATAATTAGAGTTGCGGGTTGGGTATTACCTGCACCCCCAAAATTCCCGCGGGGCAGATATGGGGTAAGAATTTCATTACCCACGCGAGTGCGGGTGCGAGGAGTGGGTTGGGAATGCGGGTGCAGGGGCGGGGATATATCCCCCGCACCCATCCCGCCCCATTGTCATCCCTAGTAAAAAATCACAAGATTGAACTCGTAAAGAATTATGATTGTTTCAAAAAAAAAAAATTAAGGAAAAATTACAGTTTTTGTGTCTAAGTTAGGTAATGGTAAGATTTGTCTTTACTAGTTATTCATATACAACCAAAAAATAAGAACCAATCTTACAATTATTTTATAATTTAGGGATAAAAAGTACTCTCTTTGTCTTATTTTATATGTCCTACTTATTATTCATTAGTTAAATCAATTCTTTCTTTTTTGTTTATTTTCGTTAGTATCTTTTAATTATTTTTAAATTTGATTTGTTGTGTTTAATAGTCTTTTTAGTGTAGTTTTTAAATATAAAAATTTTGTATACTAATATTAAACTTAATTTTATGAAAAGTTGAATTAAAAATAACTTCAATCAAGCCTTGTTAACTGAATCAAATTCATAAAATGGGACGGAATGAGTATAATTTTCTCATTAAATTGATGGAAAAAATTTAGTTATTCAGTGAGAAATGATGATTGGTTTGTAGACATGGTCCAGATCAATTTTATTGACAGACTCACGTCGTCCACTTCACTTTAACACCACTCAGTTATCCTATATATATAATATAATATATATGTGCCTTTTTTTCTTCTGCTCTTGCCATCTATGACCCTACCTTACGTCTTCCTTTTAGTGGCAAAATAGTTTAAGTGGGGCAATTACCATTGCTTTCAACTATGCATATATGGTCCTTGCCCTAAATAATCAAATGCTATAGACTTCTCAAGAAAAGTACACCACATACATATGCATGCAAACTAACTATTTGGTAGCTTAGTTAGTTTATCAGTCAATTTTAGCTTATTTAACTATTATTAATTAGTTGCTTGAATTAATTAAACAATCAATATGCGTGTTTGATTAATTAACTTTTTGTAACAATGTATTTCTCTAAAATGTTAAAATTCAAAAAGTTGCTCAATGCAATTTTTTCGATCAACTTTTTGAGAATGTAATTTTGCATGTAATCCGCTATCAACTAACAGTTAATTTAACTAAAACTTTTCTACAATCAGCTAATGCTATCAAAAATTCTGGATGTGAGATAGACAAATGTCAATCTTGTTCTCCAGCCAAGCCAACCTTGTTCTTGAACTACATTATTGGCCCTGTTTGGTAAAATAATTAGCTTATCAGGCAATTTTGGTTTATTTGACCACTATTAATTGTTTGACCTGGTTAAAAACTCAATATAAGTATTAAATTAATTAGCTTTTTGTAACTCCAAAATGCTACAATTTAAAATGTTGTTCAAAGTAACTTTTTCAATTAGCTTTTTGAGAAAAGAAATTATATATACCAAACATCTAACAATTAATTTACCGAATACTTTTCTACAATCAACTAATGTTATCAACTAATTATACACTCTAATTAACTCAATCAGCTAACAGCTATCAACTAACAACAATTTATGAAGGGGCCATTATATTTTGTTGCATTGATTAGTATGAAACAGTCAGATCGAGTTCTGTGGTGGATTAGTTTTGGGTGTGATTGCTGTCATATCATTTTCTTCCAGACTATATTAAGCTTTTCCACAACATATAATTAAACTGGTCCTGTAAGGATAGATGGTCCCTTTACAGCTTATATATGCCTAACATAGAAGGCTATATCCCAAACAGGCTTCTCATTCACTTGCAAATCAAATAAAGGCCCCTCCTATATTACTCCCTTGCACATGCAATATAGGGAAGGAATTGAAAACAATTCCCTTTTAATTTTTGGCCACTAAATATACATACATTCCATTCCTATGCCTTTGTCTAACTGGTATAATATATTTTGGAGATAAATCAAATAAAAATAAGCACTACATACACTACACTTTGTAACATTATCAAGTACATCCCCTGACATTTATAAATATACTCAAGATCTACAACTTTAAAAGTGTATCGCATATATAAAAGTACAAGTACATTTGACGTTATGTAAAGTATACTGAAAACAATTATATTGGTACATATCATATAATGCACTTTGTATTAGTACCACTAGGTGTACTCAAAGTTTGAGATCAGATAATTAAGAAATTATTATCGCATTTGTTTCTTACTTTAGAGCCATTGAACTTTCTAGATTGATCGATGGTTAAGATAGTTTCTAGTTTTTCCTTTGAAACCGGATTTCTGTTGGACGTGCCATATATATATATATATATATATATATATATATATATATATATATATATATATATATATATATATATATATATATACATATCGGGGCACGTTCTCATGCGAACGGCCGCCCAGGAGAAAAATAAGAACCTTTTACAGCTATCCACGTGTCCAGATCAACGAATCATATGTAATTTTAAAAATTCGACGTGGTGGCCTTTTCGTAAATAACTCGAACTTTAGTGCAAGTAAATGCGTTATTATTCAATTATTAAACTGGATTTATGTTGGTTTATGTGTCATGAATATGCTATTTATTTCTCCTACAAATAGCGAGTTGTTGGCAGAAGGTTGATATTCAAGTTTTGAACCATAAAAAAACTTTTGATTTTTCGTTCTCTCTTCTCTCAACTCTTGTTTTGCTACGAAGGAAAAGAAATTCTGCCAATAATTCTGTAAATTCGTACGGGGTGCTCAACTTGTGTTCTAATTCGCCGGGCTTTGGGTTTGAGTGCTCGAACACCGAGGTTGTAGTCCGTTTTATCATGGGAGACTTACGCCGCAACGACGCTTCTAGCACCTTCGGGAGGCGGCGAATCGGTTTAAGGAAAGTGTGAATATCACACGACTCAGATTTCTCCTTCTTCTCCTTTCTTGTGTTGGGTTAAAACCTCATGTTAGAAGCTCTTTCTCTCGTTTTATATATATACTAGTAATTCACCCGCGCGATGCACGGAAAAAAATTATGTTATTATAAATATAAATAAAAAATAGAAAAACTAAAATATTTTAAATTATTTAATATAATAATATTTTTGAGCTTCCATTGGTCAAGTATTTATTATTTTTATAGAATACAAAATTACAATTAAAATTAAAATTAAAATTTTGTATGGTTAATATAATCTCTAATTATGTGCATATTCAAATAAACTTATAGAGATAATTTACGTAATTACATTGATTTATTCTTAATTGTAATTCATCTATATTATAATTTTCACAATACAAATAATAACTAAGATAATTACATTTGGAAAGCAAATTTCAAATTTTATATGTGTAAATTTAAACTTTAATTGAACACATTTTTTATATGATTATATAATATATATAGCTATTTTATTTTTCAAAAGTATATTTTTTATATGATTATATAATATATAGCTATTTTATTTTTTAAATGTTGTGTTTTTTTTTTTTTTTTTATAATAAAGGATGTTGTGGCATTAATTGTAACATTAATTATTTCCCAAACCATATAGCTTTATTATATAAAGGATTTCATATATATTGTTCTTGATTTCGTACCAAGTGTGGTGGGATTAATTTTGTAAATATTAAATGCCTTGTACTAGTTTCGTATTGTTGTGGTGGGGTTATTTTTGATCAAATAAATCCCTATTTTATTAATATATATTTCTTATATATATGTGTATGTGTGTTATTTTGATTTTGTACCAAAATTAGTTGAAATTAATTTTCTATAAATTAAATTTCATATTTTTGTATAAATATATATTATATATATTTATTTTTGTGTATCAATTTATACACCATAACCAACCTACCTTTCCTGCACATGTAGTAATAAACTCATGAAACTATTCAACGCTAAGAGATTTCAATTCAAACCTATTATGTAGGACTCACAAGTTTTTATTTGAATTGTGGTCTCAAAATTGTTGAACAAAACTTGTGTTGGTGTCATGTGTGTATGTGCCTTATATCCGACGAAAATATATATATTCAAGTCATACATAATATTTTTTTACTATGTTGAGATAATTTAATAAATTTGACGTTAAGAATATTGATGATGGACACGGTTATTAATGTCGTACAAAATAAAAGATATTGAAGCCACTTTTTAATTATCTAATTATCATTGTATTACAATAATCTGAGTATCATTAATTAGTTCAGTCATGAGTGCATGCAAACAGTTGCATATGTAATACAAATTAGAGAGATAAACCATGATGGGTAGTTAACTTATTAGCCAATTTTAGCTTATTTGATTTTTCTTTTTAGTTGTTTGACTTGAATAAATAATCAATACGAGTGTTTGATTACTTAGTTTTTTGTAACACCTTATTGCTCCAAAATGCTAAAATATCTTTTTCGATCAATTTTTTTAGAAAATTATTTTGCATGTAATCAGCTAACATCAATTTATCAAATACTTTTCTACAATCAGCTAATGCTATCAATTAGTCAACCCTACTAACATAATCAGCTAACAACTATTTACCAAACAATACTCTAAAAAAATCAAAAATTATTTAATGGAATAAGGGTCAAATTAACCATCGAACGTAACGTGAAAATGCAATTGGGTCACTCAACTAAAAAAAGTGCAATTAGACCATTCAACATTGTAAAATCATGCAATTTGTCCCAAATGACCTACAATGACAGGTTACCAACAGGTAATTAGTTAAAAATTTTAAAAAAAATTAAAAAAAAAAAGGATCTCCGATCTGGAGACGAAAAACAACCCTGACCACTGCTTCATATATATATATTTTAAAGCTTTGAAGGGATGAAGGCACCCATGATCGTTGCCTGCATCCCTTCATATTTTTTTAAAACTTTTAAGGGATGAAACTAGCCATGGTCGCTGCCTTTATCCCTTCATATTTTTTTTAAGCTTTAAAGCGATGAAGACAGCCATAGCTGCTGCCTTCATCCCTTCAAAGTCCTTTCATAAGAGAGCCATAGACGCAGATCAGACAGCCATAGCCCATCATCTATTGTTGTCGACTCCTGTCGTTCGCCGCCGTTGGTCGAGAGAGAAGAGAGACGAGAGGAGGTTGTCGATTTGTACGCATCGGGGAAAGAGAGGTCGGAGATGTTGGGAAACGGGGCGAGGTAAAACAATGTTGTAGTTTTTAAGCTACTGTTTATGTAGGCTGAGAAAATAGAAACCCTGAATCGGCGACGTGCGCAAGACACTACCTTAAAAGCAAAATTACCCAGAGACCATGACAGTCTAACCGGTTGATTTCGACCATTTAACACCGAGACTCATTATTATAGAAGAGAAGGTAAAGAGGAGAATGTGTGAATGAATGAATAGAACTGAAGAGGAGTAGGGTATTTATAGTATTGAAGATACCCGCCCCTCCTCTCTCAGCCACTCAAAAGTCCGAAAATAAAGGTGAAGTTGTGGTAAATGCGTCCACAATTATAGGAAGCCAAGTCCAACACCATAACTAATGTGTGGACGACAGTTTTCTTCTACAAAACTACCTCTGAAAGGGGCAAAAAACTCAGAATAAAACAAAGGCTGAGTAAAACCCACACCGCGACGCCCGTGCGAGCCGAACCGGGCGGCGGTGACGTGCGCGTGTAGGGTTCCCCTTTCCTTTTCTCTCCACAATAATTCAAGGCTTCTAATTGGGTTGGCTAATAAAAAGGGGAAAAAGTTCCCTTATGAAAGCAATGTGGGACAAGAGTGTCTCTTGGGTGTCTCTTCTACTCACATGTTCTCTACCACTTTGAATGTAAACTCCAACAATCCCCCACACATTCAAAGAGGTTGTAGGTGAACAGAATTTCTGAGTTTGGCATGAGTGCTGATCTTAATGTCAGTGGTTTTTGCCTTGAACTGACACGTAGTGACGTGAGTAACTTTCTCCTTAGTAGTGAATTAGATCTTGAACTAGAGAAGGAGAGTTAGTTTTGAACTCAGTTCACACACCAGCACTCATGACGCAAGGTGCTATATACCTGATTTCCTGTAAGGTCACTCTTTGACCTGAGGCCTATCTCTGTATAAACGTGTTCATCTTCTAGTTGTCTATGGCCTCGTAAGCTTTGCTTACTTCCCTGTTGTTAAACCCATCTCTCTCGATGTTTCGAGGATGGCTCTTTTGTTTAGTCCCTTCGTGAAAGGATTTGCAAGATTCTTCTCGGACTTCACATACTCTAGTGTGAGTACGCCATTTAGGATCAGTTGCCTCATAGACTCATGTCTGACTCTTATGTGCCTTCTCTTTCCATTATAGGCATTTTTCTTGGCCGCGCATATCGCAGCTTGCGAATGGCAATGTATAGGCACTGATGGCGTAGAACACCCCCACACTGGCACGTATGCCAGTAGGTTTCTAAGCCACTCAGCTTCTTGCCCAGCTAGATCAAGAGTTATAAACTCAGCCTCCATCATTGATCTAGCTATGCACGACTGTTTCGTGGATTTCCACGATATAGCTGTTTCTCCCATGGTAAAAATATACCCACTGGTAGAGCTTACCTCATCGTTGTCATTTATCCAATTGGCATCGCAGTATCCCTCTAGAGACGCAGGGAAGCCAGTAAAGTGAAATCCCCAGTCGTTTGTTCCCCTTAGGTAGCGTAGCACCCTCTTTAGTGCATTCCAATGGGTGTCATTGAGATTATGAGTGTATCAACTGAGTCGGTTCACTGCAAGATATCAGGTCTGGTATAGTTCATTAAGAACATCAGACTTCCAATTATTTTCGCGTATTCCTCTTGAGACACACTTGCCTCTGTGTTTTTTGAGAGTTTCGCACTCGGGTCATACGGGGTTTGAGCCAGAGTCACTTCAAAACTGTTAAAATTCTTTAGCAGTTTCTCTGTATAGTGACCCTGTGACAACTTGTAGCCATCTCCCTCTTTGATGACTTTTACTCCAAGTATCACATCGGCTTCTCCCATATCCTTCATATCAAACCTGTCACATAGAGACCTTTTGGTTTCTTTTATTGCATTTATATTTGAGCTAAAGATTAGTATATCGTCTACATAAATGCAAATCAAAACAATGCTAGACTCAATCTCCTTTGAGTACAAACAAGCATCCGATCGATTTACTGAGTAACCCAGATCTAACAGTGTCTTGTGAAATTTCTCGTACCACTGTTTGGAAGCTTGTTTTAATCCGTACAGAGATTTTACTAGCCTACATACCTTTCCTTCTTGCCCAGGATTGGCGCATCCAGGTGGTTGACACATGTAAATTTCTTCTTCCAGGTCTCCATTTAGGAAGGCTGTTTTTATGTCCATTTGATGAACTAACCACTTGTGAGATGACGCCAGGGCAAACAATATGCGTATTGTGACTATTTTGGTTACAGGTGAATAAGTATAGAAGTAATCTTCACCGAATTTCTGTTTATACCCTTAGCCACAAGTTTTGCCTTGAACCTTTCGATCGACCCGTCAAGTCTCATCTTCCTTTTGAAGATCCACTTGTAACCGATTGGTTTGGCTCCTTTTAGTAGGTCTACTACTTCCCAAGTGTGATTAGATTTGATTGAGTCTAGCTCACTTCGAATGGCTTCTTTCCAGAAGATCGCATCGATCGAGCGCATGGCCGCCTCAAAGGTTTTGGGTTCCTCTTCTAGTATTAGCTGACACACAAACTGGTCAGAGATTTCATTAATATCATTTAGCTCAGATATGTACGTAATGAAATCAGACCCAAAACTTATTTCAGTCCTCTGTCTCTTGCTTCTCCTAGGTTCTTCTGTCTCGAATTCTGTTTCAGAAGTCGGAGGCAGCGAGGGCGAGCCTCTTTCATAGACAGTTGGTGCACGTTTTAGCGGGAAGATGTGTTCGAAGAACTCGGCCTCTCGTGCCTCGCGCATAAAGTGGTCGTCTAGGTACATAAACCTGTATGCAGCGCTATTTTCCGCATATCCCACAAAAACCGCATCTGAGGTTTTAGGGCCAAGATTAGGTTTCTTGAAGTGAGGAAGGCCTACCTTGGCCAGGCACCCCCACACTTTGAAATACTTTAGGATGGGTGCATAACCTTTCCAAAATTGATATGGAGTTTTCTCATAACCTTTGTGAGGTATCCTGTTGAGGATGTGATTGGCTGTCAAGGCAGCTTCCTCCCACAGGGAGTTTGGAGCGCCTGCGCTTATCAGGAAGGCGTTGATCATTTCCTTGAGGGTACTGTTTTTCCTTTCAGCCACACCATTTTGTTGTGGTGTATAGGGCGCTGTCACTTCATGGATGATTCCATGTTTTTCACAAAAAGATTTAAGAGAGGTAGACTCATATTCTCCACCTCTGTCAGACCTGAGTCTTTTTATCTTTTTCTCTAGCTGATTCTCTACTTCAGTTTTAAAGATTAGAAATTTTTGTTCTGCCTCATCTTTGTTCTAAGTAGATATATCTTTGAAAAATGAGTGAAATCATCTATAAAGGATATGTAATATCTCTTTCCTCCTTTGGTCTCAGTACTCTTAAAATCAGTTATAACTGAGTGAATTAACTCCAAGGCACAAGTGGTATGATGTTTTGCAGTAACAAAAGATTTTCTAGCTAGCTTAGCTTCAGCACATACTTCACGTTGAGAAAGCAAATCATTTTGTACGTTTGAAAGCATGTTCATGGTTTTTAATCTACTCATGCATTTGAGACCAATATGCCTTAGTCTAGCAAGCCATACATCAAAAGAAACAGCAATATACGCAGAATCGCCATTACGAGTGGCAAGGTTATTCATGAAAGCTTCAAAGTTTGCAGAAGTAAAGGTGATGAGGGGCAAAACAAACAGCCCCCCACGTAAGTAAGCTTTCCCTAAATACTCCCCCCTACGAGTCATGATCATACTCTCAGACTCAAACACAAGTTTGATCCCTGCCCTTACCAACAAATGCCCCGAGACCAAATTCCTTCGTAGGGTGGGGACATACAACACATTAGACAAAAATAGATACTTTGTGGAATTGAGTTTTATCTCTACGGTTCCTACACCTCTTACCTCAGCAGTACTATCGTTTCCCATATAGACTTGCTCTCCTTGTCCTTGAGTGAAGGCTTGGAACTCTTTAAATATTATCCTACTCACGCAGAAATGGCGAGTTTCTCCAGTGTCAATGATCCATTCTTCGGTACCAGTCACTACGTTTGCTTCCAGCGTCACAACCGCTGCTACAACTCCAGTCTCTTCCACAACGTTTGCTTGCTGCTTGTTTTCTTGTTGAATGGACCTCTGGTTGGTTTCCCCCTTCCGGTGATAGCATTGAGCTGCACGATGCCCAAGTTTGCCACAGACGTAACAGGCTCCTGCTTTACCTTGTTTCTGGTTCTTGTTGTTCTTGAACTTGTTGCCATTCTTCACTTTGAATCCCCTTTTCCAGCCTTTGTTTTGTCCACCATTCCCAGTTTTGGACCTATCACTTTTAACAATACTGGATTCAACTATGTTAGCTTTTAAATTATCAGAATTTGGAACAGACCTTTGGCGATAGGCGTCTTCTATGTTGATATGGTTGACCATCTCTTCCCATGTGTAATCCTTGGACTCATGTTTCACTTTGTTTTGAAACTCACCCCAGGATTCTGGCATCTTCTCAAGTAAGTCATAGGTTTGAAGCATTACACTTACCGGAATTAGTTCGGCTTCAAGGTCGGACACCAGGTTCTCATATTCGTGCACTTGTTCGATAATTGGTTTCGTATCCACCATCCTGTAGTTGAGCCAGCGCCCAACGGTATACTTCCTCCGACCAACATCATCAGCTCCATACTTCTTTTTTAGCATATCCCAAATCTCCTTTGCAATTTGAATTTAGCATATATGTCCAATAGGTTGTCAGACATATGGTGCAGCAAAATACCACGAACGGTTTTGTTGTTTCGTTCAAACTTAGCCAGGAGATCTTGGGACTTGTGAGACGTGACAAGTGGTGGAGTGATTGGATCAGGGGTCTTAGGGGAAGCACATTCTGTTTCAGGATGAGAGGACTCAACAGTCTTAGTTTCAGCAGACTCAGGGATAGGGACATACGTGAGGACGTATTCGAGCTCGGCATATTCGAAGTAGATTAGCATCTTGACGGCTCATCGACGGTAGTTGAAACCGTCTAGAGGTTGAAGCTTGGCAAGATCGGTTACAGGCTTAGAGACGTAGGTCAACATGATAAGTGAAGCACAGAGAATTTTGCTTTTAATTATTGGGAAACGAGGTAAAACAATGTCGTAGTTTTTAAGCTACTATTTATGTAGGCTGAGAAAATAGAAACCCTGAATCGGTGACGTGCGCAAGACACTACCTTAAAAGCAAAATTGTCCGGACACCGCGACACTCTAACCGGTTGCTTTCGACCAGTTAACACCGAGACTCATGATTATAGAAGAGAAGGTAGAGAGAAGAATGTGTGAATGAATGAATAGAACTGAAGAGGAGCAGGGTATTTATAGTATTGAAGATACCCGCCCCTCCTCTCTTAGCCACTCAAAAGTCCGAAAATAAGGATGAAGTTATGGTGAATGCGTACACAATTATAGGAAGCCAAGTCCAACACCACAACTAATGTGTGGGCGGTAGGTTTCTTCTACAAAACTACCTCTGAAAGGGGCGAAAAACTCAAAATAAAACAAAGGCCGAGTAAAACCCACACCACGACGCACGAGCCGGGCGGGCGGCAGCGCGCGCGTGTGGGGTTCCCCTTTCCTTTTTTCTCCAATTGGGTTGGCTAATAAAAAGGGGGAAAAGTTCCCTTATGAAAGCAATGTGGGACAAGAGTGTCTCTTGGGTGTCTCTTCTACTCACATGTTCTCTACCACTTTGAATGTAAACTCCAACAAGAGAAGGTTGACGTCGTTGGTGAAGAGAGAAAGAGAGACGAGAGGAGGCTTTCGATCTGTACGCATCAAGGGAAGAGAGGTCGGAGAAGGCCGCCGTCGACGACCAACCATCACCAGAGCTGCTGCTGGTCGGAGACCCTGTTTTTTTTTTTTTTTTTTTTTTTTTCCTTTTGTTTTAAAATAAATTTTAATTTCTTTTTAAAATTGTTAACTAATTACATGTTGGTAACCTGCTATTGCAGGTCACTTGGGACAAATTGCATGATTTTACAATGTTGAATGGTCTAATTGCACTTTTTTTTAGTTGAGTGGCCCAACTGCATTTTCACGTTACGTTCGATGGCTAATTTGACTCTTATTCCTTATTTAATTCATGGTTTAAATTCAAACATAATCTCCATATTTAAGTGCTAACCTCTCATGTTACCTAACTTTCTTTCCTCGGAGTATGTTATTCAATTAGCTAGAAAGCAAAAATATACTAATAACATGTAGGCCAACTTGGGTCTTCAGAACTAAAAATTATAAATCTTTTCATTTTTATTTTGTTATATTTCCACTGAGTTTTTGTTTTATAAGGAAAAAAGTGCAAGTATTATATGAGCATACATATATAATTACCCAATTGGCTTTCAAGTGAAAAAAATTATTAAAGGGGAATAGAAGGTGGTTGTACTGATCTCCCACCAAGCATGACAACTATAGGACAATTGCTTTTTAGTAGAAGCAAGATATGCACTGTCTATATGCCCAATTGCTTCCTCTCCTAGAACACCTAAATCTTGCATCGGATCCTGCCTCTTATGACGAATTGAAGTGCCTATAACGTGGATTGTCTATCGCCCCATGACACACAAATATTTAATTTTCAGTACAATAAAACAAGTATGTCAATTTGATTAAAATGCTATAATTACGGGAATTCAAATTTATAACATCTTACATAAGGTTATTACTAATATCAAATTTTACAATGTATTCCTGATATGATTAATACAATGTATTCCTGATATGATTAATTCCCTGATGTACGATCCAGAATGAGTCCTTCCGGACTAACAATTAGTCAGGCGGGTTTTGGGTGTCGGGTGAACTATGACCGGTAACGGGAACAGTTTGGTCAGACAGGTCTCAGGTAGTTGAAAAGTGAAAAGTCATTCCCCCATTGGAGAGTTGGACGTTGGAGCAATAAACTCGCATTATATAGGTAGGTCTAGGGGCATATGCCGGGGTTTCGGCATGTTCTACACGTGGAAGATGCGGGTTCGCCAGTCATTCATTAATCCTGTATGTAAAATACTTATTGTGCATTCTTTAAATATATTAGAACTAATATAAATTTGCAATTCATTTCATTTTCTACACTCAGCCTGTTTGGATTAAAGGCAAAATCAGAAGCAATCTTGACAACAAAAATATATAATTGGTATATTGGATGCAGCCACTGTTTAAGAATGTTTATGCACAAAGTGACAAACTATTTAATTGCATGCATTGTGATTTTATACACACACACACACACACACACACACACACACACACACACACACACACACAAAATCAAGTACATACTACACTCATTCATATAAATTCCAAAAATATGAACTTCAAAATGAACATGTGCAAAATGGATGTGAAAATTGTTGATGAAGGGATATATTGCGGCATCAGTATCCAGAGTGCCTCCAAAGTCATTGTTGTTACTATCAAGTAAACAAGTTATGAAACTAAAACAAAATGTACTACTGAAATGGTCCTTTGACTATAGTGAAATTACGAATTTGGTCATTGACTATTTTTTTGATCAATTAAGTCCTCCAACTTTAAAAATGTTAACCAATTTGTTCATCCGTTTGTTTTGTCATTAGACATCCGTTAACTCGAGACCAAATTGATAAATTTTTTTATAGTCAAGGGACCATTTCGATCATCACATGTACTATTTTTTCCAAAATATTATTTACTGAAATGGTCCTTTAATTTTTTCCTTAATTGGTATATATAAATCTCAACATATCATTAAAAAAAAGTACGTAATTATAAACGCATTTTACATACAAGAGGATTATCTTTACGGATCTTTTTTTATTTTTTGGAATAAGAGTCAAATAGGCCATTGAACTGCACACGATAATGCAATTAGGCCACTGAACTTAAAAAACCAACAATTAGGTCCCTAAACTAATCAATTTCAAATAATTCTTTCAATTTGAAGGTTTCCAACATGTCAACAGGTCATCCTCCCAAATTAATTATTTTTAAAAAAAAATTAATTTAAAAAATTAATTATTTTTAAATTAAAAAAAAAAAAAAAAAAAAAAAAAAAACTGGACTCCGGCCGGAGTCTTTTTTTTTTTTTTTTAAAGTAAATAATTAATTTTTGAAATTTATTTTTTAAAAAATAATTAATTTTGAAGAATAACCTGTTAGAAACCTGCAAATTGAAAGAATTGTTTGAAATTTATTAGTTTAGGGACTCAATTGTTGAATTTTTTAGGTTCAGTGACCTAATTGAATGATCGTGTGCACTTTGATGACCTATTTGACCCTTATTCTTTTTCTTTTTATTTTTTTTTTAATCTCCAAACTGGCCAATTAAAGAAGAGTGCTGCTAACATGGGTTTGTCACAAATTTTAGAGAACAAGATATGAAACAATGAATAAAGCACATTTTCATATGTAAAGATATGATATGTTTGTTCAAAAAGCCAAATTGACTTTGCCAAAGCTAATCAATGTGCATGAAGGCTAGCCAAAATGTGCATTGGATTCACACAAGGCCCACACTTGAAAAAGAAACAAATAAAGGCAGGATTATATATATATATTTAATAATTAATAGTAGTAGTGGAGGAGGAAAGCTAATATATATATATATATATATATATATATATATATATATATATATATATATATATATTAGCTTTGTGAAATTCCTTTAAATAAATTATTTTATATATTCATAATAAATCATCACTCTTTGGTCTTCCTCTTTGTCAGAGTCCTCATCCAACCCTGTCCACTACTACGTCTCACCACCTTCACTCCCCCTTCCAGCTTGGCAGCCACGTGGCAGACAGCATTACTCTTGGTGGAGCTCCTCCTCAGCTTGATGACGTGGAAGATGTGGCCAATCCGCTTGCGCCACCTAAGAGAGCCACGTGGCTTTGCATGTTCAACCATTGCAGTAGCATTAGAGCTTCTCCTCCAAGGCATGTCACAATGATTTAAGGACACCATGGGGACTGTGCCCTCCTTCTCCCACGAGGCAGCACCATTATTCTCAAACTTGATTGATATAAAGGAGTCTACAAAAAAGCTAATTTTGGAATTAGATTCATCATCATTATATTTATTATATTCTTATTCTTATTATTCATAAAAAAAAAGTTATAGAGAAAATTAAATATATTGTTTTAATAGACTGATCGTCGACCTTTTATGAGTAAGTAAATTTCGATCTAGACTCGTTTTATATGTCTAATTAATTGTATTATCGAGGATTTTAAATTTGTTCTGTTTGGTAATATAGTTAGCTTATCAGTCAATTTTGACTTATTTAACTACTATTAGTGTTTGATTAATTAACTTTTGTAATAACTTATTGCTTTAAAATGCTAAAATTCAAAAAGTTGTTCAAAACAGCTTTTTCATGTAATTTTACATGTATAATCAGCTATCAGCTAATAGCTAATTTACCAAACTTTTTCTACAATCAGCTAATGGTATCAACTAGCAAAACTCATTAACTCAACCATCTAACAACTATTTATCAAACACCCCATTATGAAATATCAAAAGTACGGAACTTTATGGTTACTGGTCTATAACTTGTAATTAAAATGTCATAACTTTAACCTTCAAATCATTTAAAATGTATGAAAAAAAGTCACAAAATATCAAAAAGCTAGTGAAACAAAAAAAAAAAAAAAAAGTTTTTTTTTAGAATATAAAATTCACTTTATGCAAAAGATTAACGAATTAGTGGTAAAAAAAAAAAAAAAAAAAAAAGTTCTTTACGTACTACAATACCAAAATTTCCACACTTTATATCTTTCTCTGTCGTGCCAAGCTACCTAATAGCTTTGACTGTCGTCAAAAGACAAAAAGATGAAAAACAAAAAGTAAAAGGACACTGTAAAAAATACAATTTAACATGCATTTATGCATCTATCTTTTTTCTTTATAATAACTATATGCATCATCTCACATACTTTTTATGCATGCATCTTTTCCCATCTTTCTTCAGTGCCCCTTTTCCCATCTTTTTATCTATGCATCTGTTAGTTTTAGCTCCTAATATAAAAGGGAGAATACTTACACTTAAACATTATTGTTATTTATACTTTTTATTTTGTCTGAAAAATAGTAGAGAGTTATAACAACTCTAATGAAGTATAAAGTTTTTTTTTTTTTTTCCTGCAGTGTACTACCAAAAACAGTTATTCTTTAAAATTCATAAGAAAATATTTTATTTTACCTCTAATTGTCAACTCCAAATGTGACAATTATGAATTATCTATATGATTTTTAAAAAAAATTATAATAAAAGAAAATCTTTTTTTTTTTTTGAATGCAAAAGAAAATCTTTTTAGTTACTTGTAAATTACTGATCCGGCCGCCATGAGTTAATTAAATTACAAAATGTCATAAAATAGTCCATATATATATATATATATATATATATATATATATATATATATATATATATATATATATATATATATATATATTGAAATAAAATCAGCTCAGAGAATTAAATTAACGGGAAAAAGTGATGAATACAAGGAGGAACGATAGACCTCCAGATAATAGGATCAGATTGAGAGCCTCTAGCCCTAACTAGGAAATGGGCTAGCACATTCGCTGATCGACAAGAACGTAACTCATCATCAAATCATTTTTTTTAGTATGACTGCAACATTTGAAATTCTATTTGCTAAGTATAGAAATTCATTATATTCATGTGACATAAAAATTAGCCTTAGTCTATGCATGGTAATTAATTAATGAAAAATGCTTCCAGCCCCTACCATTACCACTAAACATTTTTGAACTTACAAGGAAATTGTGTAATGTTTTCTATAAAGACTAGGTTTCACCTAAACCAATTAAATTTATTTTAGTAAATTTGAATTGCTAATAGTTATATCATGGATTAGAATTTACATAGCAACATGAAATATATTAAATAACTCTAAATTCTTTTTTTTTTTGTACAAATAAAATTAATATATAAATGATATATAATTTAAAAACTTTAATTGATATATTTTAAATAACACCTATAAATATTGATTTTTTCTAATGAACCTACATGTCCATTAAATAACTATATATTACATGTTCATTAAAAATGACTACATGTTAGTTAAGTCATTACATTAGATTCATTAAACCATTATTACTTTATATAAGTTCATTAAATCACTACATACTACAAGCTCATTTAAGCCACTATTATAGGTCCATCGCACAATTATTGAATGAAATATTCTAAAAAAAAATAAAAATATTAACATATATGTTATTTAAAAAATTTCAATGAGAAAGGTTTAAGGATACATTTTTATACATTGATTTTATTTATACAAAAATAAATAGAGAATCATATGTTTAAATAATGATTAGTCACTTTGTGTCATTTTGATAAACATAACTACATGTTATTATGATGAACACACACTCATATCTAACTACTATTTGCATTTTTATTTAAGCTATTATTTTAATAAATCTAAGGTTGATAATGATGTCATGTGGATCTTGATTCACGATATAATTTGTCTTTTTGGACACTCTCGATCTTCAGTAACAAGCTAAGCCATCCTAATTCAAGACATTATTATAGATAAAATACACCATTTTCAACAAACTTCAACTTTAATTAATTAGTAAATAATGGTAAAATAAAATATATTCCTACTTTAATCATATCCAACATACAAACAAGCTAGAGAGAGAGGGGAAATTCAATCTCATTTTAAACTATCAAATAATACTTGTGTGTGAAAGCCATTAATTCCCCAAATTATTTTGTGAAAAAAAAAAATAATAATAATATGGAGAAGAAAGAACCTGCTTAAATTAAAGAAATATTAATTTAATTAAGCAGATTAGGATACCCATGTCTTTACTTTAAAACTTTAAATTTTTTTTTTTTTAAAAAAAAAAAGAAAAAAAAATCTAACCTTCACGGCTGCTGGTGGACGCGCCGCCGTCGTGATGGCAATCAGGGTCTGATCTCCGGCGGCGGAGCAAAGAGCTGAGAGTAAATATCTTTGGGAGATGGATTCTGGAAGGCTGATGGGGTTTTGTGGTCGTCGAGAAACCGTAATATGTTGCTGACGATGATGTTTTCCGGTGGGGATTCTTCTTATTATTGTTGTTGTTTGTGATTGTGTGGTAGAACTTAGCCGCCGGCGCCGCCTTTTCTTGCTTTGAAGCTAAGACTGTGAGCCTCTCATTCAAGCACAAAGCACAAACCCCAACCACAACCTCTTTGGGATGCAAATAACAGCATGACTCATTCATGTTGGAGCAGTGTAAAAACAGATAGAGAAAAGAAAAGAATAAAATGTATAGTGAGAGAGAGGAAACTGTACTGTGTTTAATTTGTCTGTGATGGTTTTATATATATAGATTTTATATATGGTGTGACTTCACTTGTTTGTATACACACCTACTTGAGTAGCAACCGTGCACCATATCAACATAAATGTCTAATTAAATTATTGCTAGTATAGGTTATATAGTAATTATTGTATAAATAGTACGTAATAATACAATATGGAGTAATTTTCATCTGAAAAAGAAAAACTATATATATTTAGATGTATTACCACATAAATTAGGGATGACAATGGGTGTACAGTGAGTACACGTGTGCTAGTTACATCTATCACCCGACCTATCTTATATTTTTTCCACCCACTCTCAAATTGTATCCGGTGAACTTTTTCAAAACCCACCTTCACCCTCACCAAGTGCAAGTGCCCAATACGGGATACCCACCACTTATTATCTTATTAAAAAGTTTAAAAATAATATTTAAATAATTTACACATAATAAAAAAAAATTCACTAGTTATATTAAAACATAAAATATAAAAATATTAATATATAATAACTAATTAAATTATTAATTTTTTAAAATTAATTTATGTGTGTGTGCGCGTGTGCGTGTGTGTATGTGTGTGTGTGTTATAGGCAAGTTTTATACATAAAACACATATCCAACCCGACTCATTGCGAGTTTAATTTTTGGGATAAAGTACAAATAAGCTACTAAACTATTTGAGAAACAGCAATTAAGTCACCGAACTCAAATAACCACAAACCAAATAAACTATTGAACCCGGCAAAAAAGAACAATTAATATTTTTAACAGGTTAACTCCAAGTTTTTGCTTATAGAATTGACAAACGTTTATTTTATTTACGTTTTTTTTTTTACTATAATCCACCTACATAGTAATATATTTTAAAATAATTATAGTAAAAATAGTTTTGTCTTGTCTAAATCTAATTTATTTATTTATTATTATTTTAAAAACAGAAGATCCAATAAAAAAAATAATAAATAAATAAATAAATCAAATCTCAACAAGACAAAATTATTTTGATTATAATTACTTTAAAATATATTACTATGTAGGATTATAATAAAAAATGTAAATAAAATAAACATTTGGCAATTCAATAAGCAAAAACTTGGAGTTAACATATTGAAAATGTTAATTGCTCTTTTTTTCCAGGTTCAATGGCTTATTTGCTCTTTTTTTCCGGGTTCAATGACTTATTTGCTCTTTTTTTCCGGGTTCAATGGCTTATTTAATTTGCTCATTTTTTCCGGGTTCAATGATTTATTTGAGGGTTATTTGAGTTCGATGACTTAATTTCTATTTTCCAAACAGTTCAATGGTTTATTTGTACTTTATCCCTTAATTTTTTTTAAGACTCATCACCCACTATCATCTAAAAAACACTCAATCCATGCAAGGTAGATTTGGGTGGATATCCGTGGGCAACTTATGCTATGAAACTGTGTCCACCTTGCAAGGTGGACACGGTTTCAAAACTATCATAATTGTGAATATAGAGTTCAATAGTTGTGAATATGAAGTTAAAAAATTATGAACATAGAGTTTTATAATTATGAATATAGATTTCAGTAATTATGAACATAAAGTTCTGTAATTGTGAATATAGAGTTCAATAATTGTGAATATAAAGTTCAAAAATTTTGAACATAGAATTTTATAATTATGAATATAAAGTTCAGTAATTATGAACATAGAACTGTGTCCACCTAACAAGGTAGATACAGTTCCACAGCATAACAATTGATATATATTCGTAGGACGGTTTGAAATTCCTTAACCTAAACACAATTATACCATAAGGACAAATAAAATGTCAATGTATTACATACCACGCGTCCACACCCTCTAGTGGCTGCTAGTTTTTTTTTCTTATTAGTCAAAAAAATGTCAAAATATTACCACATAAAGTTTAGGATACAAGGTTCAAATATATTTGTTTACTTTTCTTAGTAGTGCAATTGAGTATCTTAACTAAAAGAAAATGCAATTAAGTTTTTGAGCTTCTAATTTCAAGCAATAATTAATTGAGTTTTAAAATGATAATAATCTATTTAAATATGCTTGCAACTAAATATTCTTTTGTCAAAATAAAAAAAAAATGTAAATGTCAATTTAGTATGTCTAAACAAACCATTATCATTCTGTCAAGCCTAATTGTATGAAAATAGGAATTCATATTCTTAATTGCACACATTCAAAAAAAATATTCTTAATTGCACCAAATTAAAATTTTAAAATCCGACCTAATAGTACTATTTTAAGTTGAAGTACCTAATTAGCTCTTCTTGTATATTAAATAGAGGAAATAAAATTAAGCAAAATATTTATTTAAAAAAAAAAAAACTGATATATAAAAGCAGTAGTAGTGGTAGTAGTAGAGAAGACTTAGTTATTAGGGTTGGTCCACCATGGAATAGACCAAAGATGTAAAGTTTACTTAAATTTTGACAAGAAGCCATCCAAAGAGACATTTGTACGATATGGACCAGTTCCAGCTCACACATTTTGAATGCTGGCTAGTCCTCTTATGTTTGGTCCGCTTGGACCTTGTCTTCGAGAATATCAATATTCTTCTTCTACTAGAGAAGTAAAATTATATTAATTCTCAGAGGAAATGGTAAGACTAATGTGATGTGGCCGGTTCAAGTTCAAAAACTATAAAATAAATGTCCACTATAATACTTATTTTTTATTTGATAATATTCAAGTCCAACATAAAATATTTAAAATATCATGGGGTGAGTTTGATTAGCTTATATTTCTTCTATTATTGTGAAGCATTGAGGAGTCAAGTGAAAAGAAAAGTCCAAGGAGAAGAATTCAAGAGTTTTTTTTTTTTTTTTTTTTTTTTTTTAGTTTTCTAATTTGGTTATATATTGATCCCATATTTTTATTATGTTTCTTTTTCTGTCAAATTATACTATGGATCATAGTTGACATTATAATGTGGATCACGGATAAATGTTTTCTCTCTCTCTTTTGAAAGAAAAGGAAAATATCATTACTGAACTAATTAAATCAGACCTTAAGAGGTTTTTACAAAGGAGGGGGGGGGGGGGGGGGAGAAGAAAATCACAAAACCCGACCAAACAAAGAAACGGTTTCCCTAGTTAAAGCATGGGCAACACGATTCGCAGATCGTTGAACAAAAAAGAAAACTCAAATGATTAGAAGCATTAGAGTTTCTTTGATATCATTGACAATAAAACTAGAATGGTGAGGATCAATATATAGCTTTGATCTCTTGGATGATCGTGAGGGCATCAATTTCAAATTGAATATGATCCCAGCTTTGATCTTTACATACCGGTTGGCAGTGTAACCAAGGTCTAAAATAGTGTTACGAAACTTTTCATACCACTACTTAAGAGCCTGAAATACCACTACTTAAGAGTCTGTTTAAGACCATATAGAGATTTTTTGAGTTTACATACCTTACCTTCCTGGCCAGGCTCAACACATCTAGGAGGTTGTTCAATGTAGATTTCTTCTTCCAAATCACCATTGAGGAGTGTTTTCATGTCAATTTTGTGGACTATCAACCTGTGTAAGAATGTTAAAGCAAATAGAACACGGATGGTTGCAATTTAGGTTACTGGTGAATATGTATAGAAGTAATCTTCACCAAATCTCTGTGTATAGCCTTTAGCTACAAGCTAGCCTTGAATCTTTCGATAGATCGATCTTGGCCTTAATTTTCTTTTGAAAATCTATTTATAACCAATTGGTTTACATCAATTAGGAAGACTTACCAATTCCCAAAGTGTGGTTTGACTTAATAGAGTCCAACTCACTTTTAATGGCTTCTTTCCACAGGGTACAATCAACAAAGTGCATAGCATCCTCAAAGGTTTTTGGTTCTTATTCTAACACTAATTGACATACAAATTGATCACATATTTCATTTATATCTTTCAATTTAGATACAAACGTTATAAAATCATAACCAAAGTTTTTCTCAATTCTAGGCCTTTTACTTCTTCTAGGTTCATCAGAATCATTTGTAACACTAGCCGAAGGAAACAAGGCATGTTCATTCCTTTGAGAATTACCAACAGATAAGAAATGAGCATTTTTAAGGGAAATATATGTTCAAAGAAAATAACATCTCTAGATTCACATATTGAACGATTTTCTAAGCACATGAATCTATATGCAGCACTATTTTCAGTATATCCAACAAATATGGCATCTAAGGTTTTTGGTCCCAAATTGGGCCTTTTGAAGAACGGAAGTCCCACTTTGGCCAAGCACCCCCACACTTTAAAGTATTTAAGGTTAGGGGCATGCCCTTTCCACAATTCATAGGGGGCTTTATCAAACCTTTTATGGGATACTCTATTCAATATGTGATTTGCTATTCAGACAGCTCCCCCCCCCCCCCCCCCCCCCCCCCACAATGAGTTTGGAGCACCTGAACTAATAAACATGACATTAATCATCTCTTCGAGAGCTCTATTTTTCCTCTCAGCTATGTCATTTTGTTAGGGAGTATAGCGATTCGTTGACTCACGAATACTACCAGAACTTTCACACAGGCTTTTGAGAATATTTGTTTCATATTCTCATCCCCAATCAGAACGAAGCCTTTTGATCTTTTTATCTAATTGATTTCCACATCTGACTTAAAGATCAAGAATTTTTGTTCAGCTTCGTCTTTTGTTCTCAATAAATAAACTTTTGTAAAACGGGAAAAAATCATCAATGAATGTAACGTAATAACGTTTTTCACTTTTGCTTTCAATGCTTTTGAAATAAGCTAAATCAGTGTGAATAAGATCTAGGACATATGTAGTGCGATTGTTTACAATAGAAAATAATTTTCTCGCAAATTTAGATTCAACACATATTTCACACTGAGAATACGAGTCATTTGTCAAATTTGGCAATAAACTCATATTTTTGAATCTGTTTAAACAATTCAAGCCAACATGTCCTAGTCTACCAAGCCAAACATTAACAAAGATAGCAATGTAAGCAGAAAAACCATTATTATTTTTATTAGGGTCATGCCCGTTAGGAATAAAATAATAAATAATCAATGGGGGACCACTAACAGCGGGTGGAGCTTTAATGACAACTGCATCTAGCACAAATAATCCACCACACAGATATCCCTTCCCAAGATCTGATGTTGGCTCGAAGTTCTTGAACATGTCTTTGCTCGCATAGAAGTGGCGAAAGGCTCCAGTGTCTACCACCCACTCTTTTGGGTCTCCAACAACGTTGGCTTCTATTATTACAACAACTATTACTTTTGCATTCTCCAACATATTGGCTTGATTTCTGGGTTCATCCTGACTTGTCTTCTGAGAGTTCTGATTTGGAACTCCTTTGTGGTAATAGCAATGGGCTGCACGATGTCCTTGTTTCCCAAAGACAAAGCATCCCCCATCCTTTCCTTTCTTCTGAATTTTGTCATTCTTGAACCGATTGTTATTGTTGTTGGATTTGAAGTTCTTTTTGTTCTTATTTTGACCACCAACTTTTTCCCTATCACTAGTTTCAACAACATTAACTTTTAAATTTGGAGGGAAAATAGCAGACATGTTTCTTTGGCGAATTGCTTCTTCAATGTTGATAGAATTCACAAGTTGTTCCATGGTGTAATCTTTCATTTCGTGTTTCAACTTATTATGGAATTCTGACCAAGATTCAGGCAGTTTCTCTATTAGTGCATCAGATAAGAAGACTTCATTTACCTGTGTGCCTTTGGCCACTATGTACGATACCAGGTTTTCATATTCATGAACATGTTCTACTATTGGTTTATGTCATCTTGAAGTTTAACCAGCGCCTAACAACATATTTTCTTCTCCCAGCATCGTCAACACCATACTTCTTCTATAGTGAATCCCATCATCTTGGTTGACTTGTGTCCAGAGAATAAGTCAAAAAGAGCATCGTTCATTTGCAATATAATAGTGGCTCAAACAGTTTTATTATCCTTCTCGTATTTAATACGAGATTCCTTGGACATACCCGATACTTCCGTTGCAGATGACTTTGGATAAGTTGTTGTATCCAGAATGGCTACATGGGAATCTGGACGTGTTGGTTGTGTAGCAGGAGGTGCAACAGGAGTTTGGAATTTTGCAGGATCTTCTATGAGAACATAATCCAAGTCTAGTGCTTCAAGATGCATTATCATCTTCCAAAGACCATCTGCGATAGTTTAATCCGTTGCTCAAGGGTTCGACCTTGGAGAGATTAGCGAGGGATTTGATACCATAGTGTGACATTGTTGAGGATTTCACTTTTAACCGTTGTAAATATAGAATAATGTCGAAGAACACATGAAACGAACGCAGTATGTAGAATATGAACGCAGACTACACAGAATTAACAAAAATGAAACCTAGAAAATTTGTGTTGTGTTACATTAACACTACTTTAAAAGCGAATTTCTGGTGATTGGTGTAGTCAATATTCTCTGGAAAACTTTCGATAGGTAACACATACCAATTGCGCCTAGCTCACCGTAGTTATAGCGCATGTGAACCTGACTAAGCTCAGGCACGATTGAGGAAAAAAGGGAATATGAAATGGAATGTAAAGGAATGGTTTGCTTGTCCTCTCCATTGACTTGAAGCACTGTATTTATAATGTAATAGTTAACAAACTTCATCAACTTGACCACTCATTAACTAATAAAGAAGAAAGAGCGTGGGTTTATGGAGTTGACACATATCAACATTACAACAAATTGTGGACAAGAAAAGTCTACAATGATCCACAAAATTATGAAAGAACAAATGAGAAGCCTTTTGTTCTAAATGAATTTCCAACACTTTGGTCATTTAGAGACCAAGAAGGGAAGGGAATGCTAAGAGGATGAGTTTTATGTCCCTTTGTTCAAAAATGTTCATAGGAATATCTGGATCCTAGGAATTAGAATCAATACATATGAGGGAGTTAATAGTGACGCCCTCAAGATGGGGAGGTTTTACAAATTGGACTTGGGTATTGTGTACACCAGGCAGCGATGGATTAGACCAGACATGAATCGACTTTCTATTGCCTACGCACTATCTAAAACCCTCTTTTATGAGTCGGCGAGTTTCTCGGATGTTTCTCCAAATGAAAGATGCATTTTATCCAAGTTGAGAATCAATGAAAGATGAATTTGGGTAGTATTTAGCTTTGTAAACACTAGCCACCAATGAGTTTGGAGAATGAACAAGCTTTCAAGCTTGTTTTCCAAGCATAGCCAAATTGAAGGTCCTAAAGCTTCTGAATCCAAAACCACCGAGCTTCTTAGGAACACAAAGGTGAGGTCAAGATATTCAACGAATCCCTTTTTCCTCAATAGTACAACCCTACATATAGGCGTTCATAATGTTAGATGAATAGGGGGTAGTTAAATTGTAGTTAGAGTTCCTCTTTATGCCTTATGTTTATTTCAAATTCTATGGCTAGTAGCTTGTTACCTTATGTATAAATAGGGTTCATTCTGTACAGCAACCTACAAAATATACACAATGTTTATATCCTTCGACATTTAACATTGTATTAGAGCCTATGAAGTGAGAGTGGTTTCCTAGGCTGGGTTTGGGAAGTAGCTGCGCCGCTATGAGGAGTCCGATCACTGTCGGAGAAGCCACGCATCGGCGCGTGAGGTTGTTTCCGACAATGCCGCCGATCGGTTTTTATATCTGCAATGTCGCCTTGTCATGCTAAGTCTAGAAAGATAGGATGTGTTGAAACTTTTTGATCTGGTTGATCCTTCTAGTGAAAGAGGTACGGGCAATAAAACTTTTTCTCTTTTGGGTGAAGTGTTATCTGATACAGTTCATTTGTTGAATTTGTTGGGTGAAGATTAAAATGACACAGGAAAGGAATATCACTGTTATTTCTAGGGTGGTGCAAACCCGACCATATCCGAAGAAACTGCCCGATCCGAGATTGCATATCCGAACTGTGGAGCAAATCGACGCCGGATAAGGGATGTCGAGTAGGGTATGATATTTTCATATCCGACCTGCCCGAATATCCGAAATATATTAGGGTTAGGGTTAGACATGTTAAGGTACGATGTCGTTTAAGCCTAGTATATATGTATGTTGAACGCAACTCTCCATCATTTGCGAAGTCGTTCTCGTTCAGTTGTCTAGACTCTAGCATCTTCCATTCTCTCAATTCTCTGACTTCTCTCTACTCCTCAGTCTTCTCTCTACTCCGATTCTCTCTGAGTCTGTTCTCAAATCCTCTGTTCTTTCTTTTTCTCCGATAGTCCGATTCTCCGATTCTCTCTGTTCTTTGTTCTCTGACTTCTTTGTTCTTGTCTCACTCTCTGAGACGGTGAGACTTGTGTCTAAGATAGTCGTCTCCGATTCTCTGGTGGCCATTGGTGACTTAGAGTGGTGGAAGCCCTTCTCGTGGTGATTACTGATTAGATGCCCTTGTTCTCCGGAAAATATTTGGGGAAAACCAATTAAATCGCAAACTCTGGTTTATATTTCTGATTTATTAAATGTATTGTGAAATATTTTGATATATTAGGGATATTTTCTAATATATTGTGATATATTATTGTGGAAGCAATTTTAATCGCAAACCTTAGTTTTATATTTGTGATTTATTTTGTGTATTGTGATATATTGTGATATATTATGAATATGTTCTATCAGTTCTGATATATCATGATATATTATTCTGGAAGTAGTTTTAATTGCAAATCTTAGTTTTATATTTGGAATATATTGTGATATATTTGAAATATGAATATTTTCTGATATATTATGGTGGAAGCAGTGTGAAACTGTGAGATATTGTGATATTATGCGATGATTGTGATCTATTGTGATGCCCCTTAAAGAGTTAAAGGCTTAAATGTAAAATTATCAAGGTTGAAACTTGAAATTTTCATTTATTGGTGGAAGCCCTTAATTGAAATTCAGATAATGATGAACTGAATACAGTTCCTGAATCTGGATTTTTTTTGTAATGTAAATATGTAATATGTTTATGGATGTATGGCCCTTAAATGTCCTTAACTGTTTGTAATGTAAATATGTAATTATGAAATTTTGATAAATGATGACACAAACAAGTGTCTTAATTTGGATTCCTTTCAATTATTTGTATGTTTATTGTGATTGTTGCATACTTGCCATTGTTGGATAATGAATTGATGCCCATCCTTTTAGATGGAGAGCATCATTAAACCTAGTTCTGGACCTCAACCCTCAACTCAGGAGGGACATGGAGGACAAGCCCAAGGCACTGAGACACCTGCTCAGCAACCTCAAGTGACTCCTGCTATTCCTACAAAAAGGATGAAGTAGGTTGAGTCTATATCAAAGGTGAGATCACTTTGAAAAAGATCCTTGATAAAGATGAAAAGTTGATTAAGGGGAAGTGCCTATATTGTGCAAGGCTCTTTGCATGTGAGCCAAAAAAAAATGGCACTTCCTCCTTAAGAAATCATATGATTAGCTGTCTTAAACATCCTCATTCTAAGGATACAAGGCAGTCACTGATCACCTTCAATGATGTATCATTCTATGCGCCAGAGGGTTCTAAGGAGGTAATGGGGGAATTAGGTACTTGAGTGTTTAATCAAGAAGCCATTAGGAGGGCTTTATGTGAGATAATGATTATAATAGATGAGTTACCCTTTAGGTTTGTTGAAGGGCAAAGGTTTTTTAGAAGATTCATTCTAGTTGCCTGTCCTAGGTTCCAAATCCCTTCTAGGTGGACAGTTTCAAGAGATATTTTCCAAAGATACCTAGATGACAGATTAGTCCTTAAACAAATTTTTAAGGGTAGCTCCCAAATAGTTAGCTTGACCACTGACACATGGACCTCTGTACAGAAGATAAATTACATGTGCATTACTGCAAATTTCATTGATGATAAGTGGAAGCTCAACAAAAAATTCATAGTCTTTGTCCCTATTTCATCTCATAAGGGAGAGAATGTAGCCAAGGCCTTGGAGAGTTGTCTAGTTGAGTGGGGTATTAAGAATGTCTTTACTGTCACAATTGACAATGCCTCTTCCAATGATACTGCCATGGGGTTTTTCAAAAGTAAGTTGCTGCCTTGGGGTAGCACTTCTATAAGGTGTCAATACATGCACATGAGGTGTATAACCCATATTCTGAATTTGGTGGTGCAAGATGGGTTGAAGTTTGATGACAATTCAGTTCAGAGGGTTAGGGGTGCAGTGAGATGGGTTAAGAACTCCCCTGCAAGGCTAAAGAAGTTTAGAGATCTTGCTGATCTGGGGTGGAAGCTAGATAAGCTTTGCAGTTGGATGTTCCTACCAGATGGAATAACACTTACATAATGCTCAACACTGCTATCCAGTACCAGAGAGTGCTTGATGCATATGAGGGGAATGATTCCTCATTTTCTGTTGACCTTGGTGATTTTGTGTGCACTTTTCTAGATTGGTGTAATGTACAAAGTTTGGTAACTTTTCTAAAAAGTTTCTATAACATGACTATGAGAATTTCTAGTTCTCTTTATGTCACATCTAACACTTTCTTCAGTGAGATCTCTGATCTTAATTGCATGTTAGATGACATGATTGGAGCTGAATCTGGTTGTGAAAAGGTAAATACAAATTTGTGTAGTTTTTTAAAATCTGTGTTTGTTTTAATTTTTAAACAATGGTCAATTTGTTTTTAAAATATTCTGTACAGGGGGACCCAAATGAAAAATAAGTTTGAAAAATATTGGGGGAACCCTGAAAAAATGAACTATCTACTATTCTAATAAGAGCCCAAGAGAGTTAGGCCTATAATGGGTAGAAAAAATGATGATCACATTTTTTAATCAAATGAATGGCTCAAATTGATCAGATTTTAATTTTTCCTTAGGATTTCCTAATTTATCCTTAATTATATGAATATCTGTTAACTTTTCCGTTAAATATTATCTTTCTCGTTAATTTTTGTTAGTTCACCATTAACTTACTCATTGATTTCAATAAGAAAAGTCTTAGGTTCGAACCACACCTCAATCAAAATTGGCATAATTAGAACTTTATTTTACTCTTATTAAATTAAATAATAATTTAGTAGCTACAACCAAAAATAATAAATATGCATTTCTTTAATTTAGAATTATGTGTCTATAATGCTTTCATTCAAAAAAAATACTTATTATCAATAAATTAAATAAGAGAAATAATTTCATTAGTTATATTGTCTTTATTTTTCTCCAATATAAAAATTCTTTACATTCAAATTCATCAATTGATTATATTCGCTACATTGTCCCTACAATGTCTTTATTCAAAAAAAATTATTCATTATCAATAAATTAATTAAGAAAAATAATTTCATTAGTTATATTGTCTTTATTTTTCTCCAATGTAAAAATTCTTTACATTCAAATTCATCCATTGATTATATTCACTACATTGTCTATTTTTTTTTTGTGCGCTGTTTTTTAATTAAATACCAAAGTTATAATACAAAATAATACTATGTATTTATTTACCAAGTATTTTATTAATACCATGAAAAAAATTAAAAATATATAATTAAGCCAATCATATTGAAGTGGAAAACTATTTCGCAATGTCCTTGTTTGGCATTCAGCAGTTAGCGAATTATATTAACGGATTTGACCAGCGAATTATATCAATGATAGGTAAAAAGATATTTGAAAAATTAGCTATTTAGATTAACATGTAAAATGACCTAAGGGTATAAATAATAATAATAATAATAATAATAATAATAATAATAATAATAATAATAATAATAATAATAATAATAATAATAATAATAATAATTTAATAAAATAAATAAAATTAAATAAAAAATAAAAAAAATAAAACATATGAGGAGCTGAACATTCGGCTCCTCTTAGTTTTGACACTTTTCCCACATCGGTGAGAAAAGTGGCATGGGAGTGGAGCCTCAAGGCTCCAATTTAAAATTAAGCTTGCCCATCCGTTTGATGGGCAAGCAGTGAGTCAGCGAAACTGGCTCTTGTTATTCAAGGAGTCAAAATGGCTCTACAGTAATTTTATTTTTATTTTTTTAATATAGAGGTGTTTTAGAGAAATCATTCTAAAAAATGCTAAGTGAAAATATTGTAAATGGTAATGTTTGTATTTTCAGTGGCTTGGAACAAATTGTGGCTTCAAACTGTTGAATAACCAAATACTTTCTTTAACATTTTCATCTTTGGGTTACATCATATTTACCAATCGTCCAATATCTTTGGGTTACATTATAATTAAAAATTTTAAATTTTTACTACTTCATCTAAATTCCTTAAATTAGGAATTTCTTTATCCATAATAATTTATTCAACAATATTGGTTGAACTAAATGAATACTGTGCAAAACACCTAAAGGACTGGTACCGTTGATTCATTCATTGATCTTGTATATATGTGCATTCATTAAACATATTAAAACCCTTTGCAACAAAAATACTTGATTACTATTTAAAAAAAGTTTAGTAACAATTATAGTGAATCTCATATATTATATTGTATTCATATACCATGAGTTACATATTTAAATAAACAAATTCAACATTAAATTACTTACGCATGAACATCTCATATATAATTCTGCATTGATATACTTTCAAATATTTATTTAATGATAAACATTGGACATTAACTCATTCACGCAATGCACATGTAAAACTAGTTTTATATATAAGGGTTAAATTCTTGTTATTAGTCATGCACCTTATGCTCAGTTGACACCTATGTGACTCTCCTTTAGGGAAGGTCACATGATCGAACATCAGTGGCGGGGTATTGACTCTTTGAACTACAACAAATAGAGAAAATATATTAAACAGATACTACATTGTAATAGAGTCGATAGTACAAACAAAAATCTTGTTATTAACAATATTTTAAAATATTAATATTCAAATCTCAATTACACAACAAATTTGAAAGTGGGGATACCAGTTATACGGTTATACCGTTATACGGGCCAACCCGTATAACTCATACCCTCTCACGGGTTGTACGTGTGGGCCTAAATGGGCCGATTTGGAAAAACCTCCAACCTAGTCCATTTAAAAATGGGTTAAATGAGCTCAATCCGACGGGTTGGACCATTATAATGGCTCTAGCGGAAGAAATGATAATTGACCAAGACCCCTTGAATTAATACAAGTAATAAGTTAATACAAAAAATGGTCATCGACTATAATGCTTTTTCTCAATTTCGTTCTAAACGACTTTGATGACCGAATGTAGTCCTAAACTTTTGTATTTTTTCTCAATTTAATCATCCGATTGTTATTCCGTCAAATTAGAGTTAAATAAAAGGATAATTCAATAATCTCAATATTGGCAAGTATTTACTCTTAGCCTTGCCAAGTGCGAAATCCCTCTTTCATTTACGAATTACTCCCAGACCTGCGAATCAAATTTTATATTCGCAAGTTTGGGAGTAATTCGTAAAAGAATGAGGGATTTCACACTTCGCAGGTCTATGAGTAAAGAAATGTTAATATTGAAATTATTGAATTGTCCTTCTATTTAACATCAAACGGACAGAACAACAAATGAAAGACTAAATTGAATAAAAATATAAAAGTCTGATACTACATTAGGTCACTGAAATCGTTTAAGACAAAATTGAAAAAAATCATTATAAGGTCTATGAACATTTTAGGTATTAACTCAATTAATAATCAAAATTCAAAAAGGAGAGGAAAAGAAATATCCCCTTATCTCATCTCAGTCGTTCCACTCACGGTAGTAGAAACCCTCGTCTCTCCCTCACTGCTCATCTTACTCCTTGGCAACGAAAAGCCTCCTTGATCATGGTGAAATCAAGAGGATGACACTCCAAATCACCAAAACAAATAGGAAGAAGCACCAACCCTAATCAGAGCTCTTTGCAATTTTGAACACGAGGAACTCAGCCATTTCTAATCCATCTTGATCGGGCGAGAACCTCGCGGCATGGAGGAATCTGGTCAAGCAAAGGCAACCCGAAGTAAACACCTTCCCAATTGTATTCTTGGAACTCCTTGGGTCAAAATCAACATCACTCGGAAGGTAACCCTTTAGATTAGACTATTATTTCATATGTTGTAGAACCCACTCCCCTGCGTATGCATATGTTTGCTTTTGGTCTTGGTAATGATTTTGATGAAGATTTTTGGGTTGGACTTGAGGCTTTGCTAACATTTAAATGATCATGTGGACAATGAAGGTTTTGATATAGATTCACAAGGGAGAAGGGTAGATGATATTTCTGTGGGTATTTCCATTTGGCAAAAAAAAAAAAAAAAAAAGGAAACATAATGATTCTAGTAATTGGTTGTCTGATTCTAGTGATTTTAATATTACTGTGGAAATAGAAAACATTATCCAAGTGAAAGAAAAAGGAAGGTCCCAAGAAAATGAGATGGTCAACAACTCTAATGACCTAGCTATGTTGCAACAAAAAAAAATAAAAAATAAAAATCCAACAATAGAGCCACAGATGATGGAGAAGATATGGATAGTTTAAAACACTTAACTGGTTAGTAGTGTAAAATCTCAGAAGGTTATCCTAGGGGGCAAGAAACCAAGTGATTTCCTAGATTACTCCCAGCCTAGAAGAGATGCTTAGAATATTGAGCCTCATTGAAAAAGGAGCGAGTCCAGAAAGGAAAGTAAACAAATTTCTAATTATGAACATGATGTTGACTAGGAAGAAGACTCACCATCTAAGCCACTAATACATGGCAATAACAATAGAAAATATAGAAAGACCTAATAAAAATATGATCACAAATCACTCCAAAAAGTTTTCAAATATATTAACTGACTCTGTTTCTTCCATAGTAGTATGATTTAAATAGGAGTCTAAGGGAAAAGGAATTACGAGAAACATTTAATGCAAACAACAAGAAATACATAAAACTAAAAGAGATTGTAAATATTGAAAATAATAAAGATTCTGGACTGACTAGCTGCCAAACTTAGAAAACTCTTCCACTTCATGCATGTAAGCATGTTGATTATTATTCCTGCTTTTATGGATTTTTCATGTACTCCGTTTTCTTTTGCATACAAAAGACTCGCTCTTGAGTCGTCAAAACACAATGGGTCATCCTCAAAAAAATATTTGATGACATCTGCGACATTAAAGGTCTTTGAAATTCTCCAGTTGCTCGATAGGTAAATTACATACGTGTTATCATTGATATTAATATATTATTGATAATCTTGAAGAAGATAAACTTCTTTGGACTCAGCTTCTAAAAATTTCTTATTGAAATTCTCTTTTTATGGATAAAAAACATCAACTGGTCACCCACGTAGAAAGTCAATTTATGCCTCTTTTTATTAGTAAGAGCCTTATACTTGCCTTGGAAGACTCTTATATTTGGTCTTGGAAGACTCTTTCTGATCTTTTTCCCCTCCTTGTATATACTGTAGTAACATTTTCTACTAAGGGTCCGTTTGGAAAGCAGGAAAATGACTTTTGGAAAATGTTTTTCAGAAAATGAGTAATTTTTCAGAAAATATTTTCCTTTCCGGTGTTTGGCTATCCAACAGAAAACTGTCTTTGTGTGTTTGGTTCATTTTCTAGAAAATGAGTAGAAAAATGACAAACTCAAAACAAAATTATCATAAATTATTATTATTTAACATATCAGTATGCATAAACAAGGCACAAAATGAGAAATAGTGAAGTTGAAATTGAAATTAGAAATTGTGAAGTTGAAATTGAAATTAGAAATGGTGAAATTGATTTCTGGTGGTGGTGGACAGCAGAATTGTGAAATTGAAATTGAAATTAGAAATGGTGGTGAACAACAAATTCGGCGACGGTGGATTCGATAGTTATGGTGGACGTCTTTCTTTCTTTATTCTCCCAGGCGGTGGTGGATAGCAAATTCGGTTTATTCTCCCAGGCGGTGGTGGATAGCAAATTCGGCGGCGATTCGGCGAAGCAACAGTCCTTTGAACCTCCGTCGCCCTCTTTATTATTTTCTCGACTAGTAGCGATGGTGGTAGGCGGTGACCGGACGGACCTGGGTTTCTTCCTCAATCTTCCTCAATAGTGACGGGCAGATCGACGACGGCGACGGGTAGATCAATGACGGTGACGAGCAGATCAACGGTGGCGAGGGGATGAACCTCCAGCAGTGGCGATGTATCCGGCGATGGTCTTTGGTGTTGTCGTGTTGATGCAATGGCGATGAGCAAAACCAAAGAATGGAAAATGACTTCCCCCCAAAAAAAGGGGAAGTCATAGGGGAAGTCATTTTCCGGAAAAGAGGAGTCATTTTCCATTGACCATAAGTTATTTTCCTTTGACTTCTCTTTTCCTCGCCTAGCCAAACACCAAAAACTCGAAAAATGATTTCCAGAAATCATTTTCCGGATTTCCAAACACACCCTAAAACCTCCACATTTTTTTGACTCTTAGTGGACTAGGGTCACCAAAGTGAATCAACTACTGTGGGCTCTTTTCTGTTGCTAGAAAGAGTGATGGCACATGGCTTTTGCTTCAGAGATTCACAACAAGAAGCTAGGGAATTTATAATCTTCTTTTTTGTCAAGTAAAATATGACAACTATCTATGTTCATCACTTCATGTTCAAAATATAATGATAACTTATACCAATAGATACGAGAACAGTACACATCTGTATATAATGATAACTTTTACCAATAGATACGAGAACAATACACATCTGTCATCGCTATAGAAGGTCCCTGGTTGATCAATCCAATGATACAAGACTTCTTATTCTAATTACAAAATGCCAACTCTAATATAATCATAATACTTAGGATTCCAAAAAAAAAAAAAAAAAAAAAAAAAAAAAAAACCAAATCAAAATATACATTAAATGTTTTGCCAATTAAATGGCCAATACTTAAAAAAACCAACAACGTCCACTAACAAAGTTTACTTGTCTTTGTGTTTATGGTATATATACCTTCCTGCAAAGCTCTAGTCGGGGACTTGTGTTCCAACACAGCCAAATCCAACTACAAAGAAGGCCAATGCTTGCAGCACTAGATATACATAAAACAAGTCATTCCCAAAAATCACATCATACAATGCACATTGCAGCATAAAAACTCCCATCATAATCTCGAGCAAATGGATCCTGTTTGAATGGTTATAGTTTAATGATTATTCCAAGAAAGTTATGCAAAAGCAATATTAATGATTTCCTAGCAACCTTTTAGAATAGATATATTATCCAATAGAAAATTTCCACATCTAGAGTTAAATGCATTACCTTTCTCTAATCTTGCACGTTTTTCTTTTTGGCACTCTCACATTTTGCCTTTGCTTAGCTGCATTCCCTAATTTTTCTGTTACAACCCATTCATTGGCTCTGTTGGCTTCTAGTAGTCCGATTATTGCAGCCTTAGTTCGATGCAGAGACATGACGTTTTCAAATAATATCCAAACCACAAGAAGATGGAAGGACCTTTTCCAAGCATAGAGAATAGCGATAATTAAATAAAAGTTATTGCAATCAACTCTTATAATTTTTATTGCTTTTGTTGAATTGCATACCTCTTTGTGCAAGCTGCATTTAGAATGGTTATAGTTGCTGGAAGATATATAGCTATTGGCTTTGTAAGATGCAACTCAGGGATTACAATAGCAAATGGGATGACAATACAATAGAAGAAAAAGGTAACCCAATGTGCTATAATCTTCCTCACTAAGAAGAAATCATAGACCAAGTGAAGTTTCTTGTATAGGGACACACGCTGCATTGTATATGAGAGATCCATTTTGAGTTTTTTTGAATTATTATTAATACAAAGAAACCCCTATTGAGTTTAATTACCTCGCTTTGGATGATTTCTTTGAACATTTTCCTGAAGAGGTTTGCTGGACCACATGACCACCGATGTTGTTGATACCTATAAGCCTTGAAGGTGCTTGGAAGTTCATTTTTTACCTAAATTAACTATTTTAGTTTCTTGATATATAGAGATTTGATCTTCTAAGTATTACTATAAATAAATTTGTAAATACTTAAAAGACTCACTTCTAAGTCACCAATATAAAGAAATTTCCATCCCCTAAGGCTAGCTCTGACTGCAAGGTCCATGTCTTCCACTGTTGTTCGATCTTTCCATCCACCTGCATCATGTAGTGCTTGGATTCTCCAAACACCAGCAGTCCCTAAAATAATATTTGAAATTATTATTTGCATGTATTAAATATTCTAGAGTGATACTTTTCATTGCTTACCGTTGAACCCAAAAAATGAGCATGTTGATGAGCCCACTTCTTGCTCAACACTAAAGTGGTAGTTTAGTGACATTTCCTGAAGTCGAGTCATTATACATTCATCTGCATTCACTGTTGAAGTTTCACCCACTTTAATCACATGAATTGGAGTTCAAGAGTGGGATGATGCTAATGCTAATATTGGCCTTACCAAATTTCCATCTTGCTTGCACCAATGCCAATTCTGAATTTTCTAGGAGATAAGGGATGGTCCTCCAAAGAAAATCATTATCAGGCTGAAAATCAGCATCAAAGATAGCAACAAATTCACAATCATCAACGTATTGCTTTTTTAGACCTTCACGTAAAGCACCAGCCTTGTAACCATTCCTGTTGTTCCTTGTCTCGTACTTCACATTAACTCCTCTCTGCATCCACATTTTACATTCATCCTCCACCAGTTTCTGTGTATGAGGTCTCAAAGAATTATTGTTAATTCATAAGATTTGGATAGATCTTTGTTTTAGTTAATATTTGGTTGAGAGAATACCCTTAGACTATCATTGGTGGAGTCATCAAGAACTTGCACAATAAATCGATCTGATGGCCATATAAAGCCACATACAGCTCCGATAGAGAGCTTGTAAACCTGATGAAGAATAAAGAAGGAAATTATGAGTTATTTCTTACTAGTGATAGTGTGCTTGTCCTTATTTAGAAAAAAAAAATTATGGTAACTGTTTTTTTTGGAATGTCCCTGATATTGTTAGTAATTACTTATCAAGAGTTTTTTGCTTAGTTACTCAAAAAACCCTTGAGGTAACTTTTGTTTAGTTGGGTTACCTATATAGTAGTTTTCTTTATAAGTTTTAACATTTAATTACTAAATTGGGCATTTTAAGGTTGAAGTTCCTATTATTAGCTTGCCACAATGTTTATGCATATAACTTCATTATGCATTCACTTAGGTATAAAATATATGCAACTAATGTAAAGAAAATTTTAATAGCGTGTACCTCCTTTTCATTAAACATGGGAATTTGGATCAACACCTTTGGGTAGTTTTGATTTTGCTCCAGATCTTCTTTAGCATTCAACTTATACTTTATAAGTTTTAACATTTAATTACTAAATTGGGCATTTTAAGGTTGAAGTTCCTATTATTAGCTTGCCACAATGTTTATGCATATAACTTCATTATGCATTCACTTAGGTATAAAATATATGCAATTAATGTAAAGAAAATTTTAATGGCGTGTACCTCCTTTTCATTAAACATGGGAATTTGAACCAACACCTTTGGATAGTTTTGATTTTGCTCCCGATCTTCTTTAGCATTCAACTTATACTTGGTGTATCGTTTCTTCCCAAAGCACTTAACACCAACAATTACAATAGCCATGTAAACCCTTTCAAGAAAGAGCATAACGGACATCACTATGCATACAAACATTGCAATTCTCAGAATAGGCAAAAGAATTGGAACTCGTATGCTATCCCAAGTATGTTTTAGACTTTCAATTGGAGTAGAATAAATTTCATTCCCCTGCTCTTTGAAAACTATTCCTCCTCTCATTCTCACAAGTTTGAGTTACTAATTCAATAATGAACGTAGATTAGAGACAAGAGAGAGAACTTAGGGAATGAAGACAATGATCTTAGAGAGAGATTACTAGGTAGCTAGAACTGTGTTTAGCAATGAGGCTATTGTGTTTTAAATAGAGAGGCTATGGTGAAGATGTAGATAAAGACTCCAATTGGTATACGGTGGAAGATTATGGTTTATTGAGATTTCCATTAGCAATAGAACTCTACTATTCAAAAGGCACATGGCTTACATGCAAATGTATCTTCTGCTAGCTGCTAGCTGGAATACTGCATTTCTTGCTAAATGCAATTTGAGGTTCCGTCGGCAAATAGTATAGATATGGTTCATTATTTATTTATTTTTTAATTTACTACTATTTATAGTGTCTACATAACCATTTTCACTCAAATTTTCCTATATGCTTCTAAGCTTTTTAACTCATGGTTCTCTTTGCTTTCGTGATTTTAGCTACTTTTCTCTCTTTTTTCGTTAAAAATTTTTGTTACTTGCATCACCTAGATACTCAAATTTCAATCTCGAGTTCCTTGTCCCCAATGACTTTCAAATGGATCAATTGAGGAAAATGTGAAGGAATTTTGTACTCAATTCGGTTGTTGAATTTTTGTTTCATATGATTTTGGGAAAACGAATCACTCATACATTAAGATTTTAATTATAGAAATACCGGTCATGGGATCATATATATATATATATATATATATATATATATATATATATATATATATATATATATATATATATATATATATAAAGCAAGGATTCGACCCCTTCACCATTTCAAGACTGAAACACAACTTTGCCAACTAGTCTACATAACCTATTGTTTATATTTATTTGTTTTCATATACATATATCTAAAACATGAACACTATATATATACATATATACACAAGGGCTATATAGGGAGTGGGCGTGGGGTGAGTGGGGGCAGCTTCACCAACTGTAGGTTCGCCCATAATATCAATGAACTTTACACTATGATATCTTGCTCTGATATCATGCTCTGATATCTTGTTCTGATATCATGCCCTGATATCTTGCCCTAATATCCTTCTCTGAAGTGAAATAGGCCAAGTTCGAGACTGATATCCTACTCTGAAGTGCAATAGGCCAAGTTCAACAAGTAAAACCCCGTCCCTATTCTAACTCTTTTAGGCTACTTGATATTTCAAATCCCTGCAGAGAGTGTTTTGGTATAAGCGATACTAATGATTGTATAAGCCATAATAAATTCAATTTAAATAGAATCCAGACTTAATTAAATAAGAACGGCCCGCATGTAAAGATTATCCCAGAAGGGGAACACCTGTTTGAGAGGGGACACCAGTTGCAAGTTTGCAGCAGTTTGAAGGGGACACCAACACCAATTTGAGGGGGATTCGTGAGATTTTCAATGAGATCTGAATACTTTATGCCAATCAGTTCAACTTATTCTCGTTAAGGTATATGTTCATCAATTGGAATACCTTCATAGCTGCCTTTCCATTCGAGAAGTTGGAGAAAATAACTTCTCAAGCCCCTCTACAATTACAGTGCAATTATTAGTCCCGGAACAAATAATATTACAACTAAAAATAATATCACTAGATTGTAATATTAATAATAATAATACCAATAATTTCGTACTAATAATTATCATAATAATACCAAATTTTGTGTTTAATATATTAATAATAATAATAATAATAATATTAATATTATTTAATATTCTAAAAAAATATAGAATAAACCATGAACACACTTATTAATATAGAATAAACCATAACCATAAATGCGTAGAGATGATTCTCAAAAAAAAAATGTGTACAAAATTACATATGACAGATGAGGTGAACCGTGGACAATTGACAGATGAGATGAACCGTGGACAATTGCCAGATGAGAGAGGACTTTCTTCTCTCTCATATGAACGCATGGCAATTTTTTTTTTCTTTTTTCTTCTGTAAAGAAGGTAGGCTGATTACCTTCTGTCATATATCTCTGTCTGGACCTCGTAGAATATTGTTATTGTGTAAATTATTGATGTCTGCTTCTCAATGCGAGGAGGTGTCTCTACACTTGGCAAAGACCCTTCGCAATCTGCCACTAGTCGTGCATGTTTGTGACGCTGCAAATTGATAGCGCTTTCAAACTAGGTGAAAAACTCTAGCAAGCTTCCGTGGTGGTTAGTGCAGTTTCCAAATACTCTGTTTTCTACCTCGGATCTGGACGTTGTGCGGAGTAAGCCCCATAAAAACATCTTTGAAGTATGCTTCTATCCAATATGATCTTGCCTCATACAATTGTTTGAACCACCGATGGTCTTCTAGTCCGTAATCCATCATTACTGAATTCCATTTTCCTCGAACTCTCCCTCTCCCAATGTTTCATTCCACACCACTATTCGCTAATATCGCACCCTCCTTCTCACCAACTTTTGACATATATAAGGGGTGGGGGTGGGCGTGGGGGTGGTGTGAATGGGGGCAGCTGCCCCCACTGTAAGTCCGCCCATGGCTGAAACTCAGCTTCGGCAGTGGCAGAGAAGATGTTGGTCATTGTTTTGTTGCCGAGCAAGGTGATGTGAAACCACGTTACTGATCTTGACAGGCCTATGCAAAAATGACCGTGGACTGGAAAACTCCTCCCGAAAAAAGGGGAAAGAGAAAAGGCTTCAGACGTTGATCATATTGGCAACGATATAGTAACTAACGATCAACTCTATTTCTTCTTTTCTTATCGCACAAAGAAAAATGAGAACACTACCAACCAAGAGGTCATCGTAAAAAATGGTGAACCGACTGGAAATATGAAATCACCGATCAACTCCAATCACCTTGTCTAGGGACATGACCAACACTTGTGTATTCATTTATATCCAAAATTCATTCCTATAATGCATATTTACTAGCTTAAATTTTGTTGAAGAGGGTATGCATTTACATCGCCTTGCTCGGTAACAAAGCAACGACAGAGACTGACGGAGATATCACCTCTATAACGATGATATTCATTGGGCATTAAAAACGTGTGTGAATATTAGCATTATGATATGTGCATATTAAGCATGTCTATGTTGCACAAAACACATGCTTGATATGCACACATCATAATACTTAATATGCACACGCGATCCAAAGATTTTTTTTAATGGATGAGATTAGTTCCCATAAACTTATGGGGAGGTTGGTTCTCATAGGAACCTCACCCTATATAGGGAAAGGTTTTGTGCGGTCGAATGCTTCCCGTCCGGTTGATTAATGTGCGTGAGATTTGTACTCAATGTGCGTGAGTATCGTGTTTAATGTGCCTGAGATTTGTACTTAATATGCGTGAATGTGTAATGTTAATGTGCGTGAGTTTTGTACTTAAGGTGTGCGAGTCTTGTGCCTAAGGTGCGTGAGTTGTGTGCTTAATGTGCGTGAGTGTGTTTTTCATTCACTGCTGTGAAAATTATGTGGATCCACTGCTGCATTTTCTTCTTGTTTTTGTTTCGAAGTGGAGCAACAATGAATTTTGTCTTGTTTTTGTTTGCATACTGAGGAGCTGCTAATGAGAGCGAAGCTGTTAATGAGAGCCTCAAAGATTGTGAAAAAGAAGGAGACTGTGAAAATTTCCTGTTCTGCTTCCTTCTGAGCTCGTAATTCTGAACTACTCACGCACTTTAAGTACAAATCTCGGGCACATTAAACACAAGACTCAGACACATTAAGTACAAAATTCACGCACATTAACATTACACACTCACGCACATTAAGTACAAAGCTCAGACACATTAAGTACAAGACTCACGCACATTAAGTACAAAGCTCACGCACATTAATCAACCGCACAACCGCACGGGAAGCGACAAATGCAACTGATCCCTTCCATATATATATATATATATATATATATATATATATATATATATATATATATATATATATATATATATACTATACTAATAAGAGCCCAAGAGAGTTAGGCCTATAATGGGTAGAAAAAATGGCGGTCACAGATTTTAATCAAATGAATGGCTCAGATTGATTAAAAGATTGATCAGATTTAAATTTTACACTAAAATTTCCTAAAATACCCACACACCGTTACTAATTCCGTTAAAATTTTAAGAATTGCCGTTAGTTCACCGTTAACTTACTCATTGATTTCAATAAAAAAAGAGGTCTTAGGTTCGAACCTCATCCCAATCAAAGTTGGCATAATTAGTACTCTATTTTACTCTTATTAAATTATATAAATAATAATTTAGTAGTTACAACAAAAAATAATACATATGCTTTTCTTTAATTTAGAATTATGTGTTCACAATGTCTTTATTCAAAAAAAAAAAATATTATTCATTATCAATAAATTAAATAAGATAAATAATTTTATTAGTTATATTGTCTTTATTTTTCCTCAATATAAAAATTCTTTATATTCAAATTTATTAATTGATTATATTCGCTACATTGTCCTTACAATGTCTTTATTCAGTGAAAAACAAATTATTAATTATCAATAAATTAATTAAAAGAAATATTTTCATTAGTTATATTGTCTTTATTTTTCTCAAATGTAAAAATTTTTACATTCAAATTCATCAATTGATTATATTCACTACATTATCTATTATCTTTTTTGTGCACTATTTTTCTAATTAAATATCAAAGTTATAACATAAAATAATGCTATATATTTATTTACCAAGTATTTTATTAATACCATGAAAAAATTAAAAAAATATAATTAATACAGCCAACCATATTAACTACTTGAGAGATTTTGTGACAACGAGAGTATTCAAATCACACAACAAATTGAAGTGAGAACTACCTCGCAATGTCCGTGTTTGCAATCAGCAGTTAGCGGTTAATGTTAGCGGATTATACAACTCCAATCGTAAAAAATATAGCTAGCACGCGGGCCAAAGAATGCATATTTACTAGCTCCAATCGTAAAAAGTGCGTTTCTTTGGTCATCGTAAAAAATGGTGAACTGACTGGAAATATGAAATCACCGATCAACTCCAATCACCTTGTCTAGGGACATGTCCAACACTTGTGTATTCATTTATATCCAAAATTCATTCCTATAATGCATATTTACTAGCTTAAATTTTGTTGAAGAGGGTATGCATTTACATCGCCTTGCTCGGTAACAGAGCAACGACAGAGACTGACGGAGATATCACCTCTATAATGATGATATTAATTGGGCATTAAAAACGTGTGTGCATATTAGCATTATGATAGGTGCATATTAAGCATGTCTATGTTGCACAAAACACATGCTTGATATGCACACATCATAATACTTATTATGCACACGCGATCTAAAGATTTTTTTTAATGGATGAGATTGGTTCCCATGAACTCATGGGGAGGTTGGTTCTCATAGGAACCACACCCTATATAGTGAAAGGTTCTTGTGCGGTTGATTAATGTGCGTGAGATTTGTACTCAATGTGTGTGAGTATCGTGTTTAATGTGCCTGAGATTTGTACTTAATATGCGTGAATGTGTAATGTTAATGTGCGTGAGTTTTGTACTTAAGGTGTGCGAGTCTTGTGCCTAAGGTACGTGAGTTGTGTGCTTAATGTGCGTGAGTGTGTTCTTCATTCACTGCTGTGAAAATTATGTGCATCCACTGCTGCATTTTCTTCTTGTTTTTTTTCGAAGTGGTGCAACAATGAAATTTGTCTTGTTTTGGTTTGCATACTGAGTAGCTGCTAATGAGAGCGAAGCTGTTAATGACAGCTTCAAAGATTGTGAAAAAGAAGGAGACTGTGAAAATTTCCTGTTCTGCTTCCTTCTGAGCTCGTAATACTGAACTACTCACGCACTTTAAGTACAAATCTCGGGCACATTAAACACAAGACTCAGACACATTAAGTACAAAATTCACGCACATTAACATTACACACTCACGCACATTAAGTACAAAGCTCAGACACATTAAGTACAAGACTCACGCACATTAAGTACAAAGCTCACGCACATTAATCAACCGCACAACCGCACGGGAAGCGACAAATGCAACTGATCCCTTCTATATATATATATATATATATATATATATATATATATATATATATATATATATATATATATATATATATATATATATATATATATATATATATATATATATATATATATATATATATATATATATATATATATATATATATATATATATATATATATATATATATGGGCACGCTCTAATGAGAATAAGCTCCCATTCTCATTGAACGCAATCCCCGCACCTTAAGAACACAAACCACGTACCTTAAGAAGTAAAACAACGCACCTTAAGCTTCAGACTGACGCACCTTAAATTTCAACAACTACTCACATTAAGCACACAAACCACGCATCTTAAGCACAAAAACCACGCACTTAAGTTTCAACAACTACTCACATTAAGTACACAAATCACGTGCCTTAAACACAAAAACCACGCACCTTAAACACAAAAATAACGAACATTAAGCACAATATTAAGCACAAAAACCATGCAACTTAAGTTACTACTTACATTAAGCACACAAACCACGCACCTTAAAGCACAAAAACCACGCACCTTAAATTTGATCTAAATGCAAAAATTACCAAATTGTCGCCGTGCATTTTTTAATTTTGTTAATCTTGAACATTGATTTTAACAAGATCAATGGCTCTCCTCTCACCGCACAATCGCATTTTATATATATATATATATATATATATATATATATATATATATATAGGGTTGCATTCACATGCAAACCCTCTTAAAATACAAACTTGTGGACTAATATGAGCCATAAGATTAGATTAGATCAATGGATTAGATTGAATGGTTAAAACATATGGCTAGAATGTAAATAGGGATAATAAGGGTAGTTTAGAGAATTGCATGGTAACCTAATTATGGTAAAATTGTGATTTTGATTTATTATACCTAAATAAAAGGAGAGTAATTAAAGTAGGATTAAAGATAATGAATACAGACGCAATCCTCCCCCTCCCCCCCCCCCCCCCCCCCCCCCCCCGACGGTATTCTACTCCTACGGCAAAGAGAGTACACAAACGAGTTACGCGGCAAGACCTCATGGATGCGAACACGCTACCGCGCACACAGTTATCAACCGTGATGCACACATCCCATACCCCAATCAAACTGAAAATAATTGACATACAGATTAGTTTAGTGAATGAACGACGAAATTGAACACAATATTTTATGTTATTTAGAATACTACTTTTGGAATGCCAATGCATATCATTTAAAATGTAACACAAATTTAATATTTATTTTAAAAATGTATTAGGAAGCTTGATATTGGGCACAAACCATTTTTAAAAAAATGCCATTTGTTTGGATTTATGACCCGTACTTGAATATTTACATTTATCAGACTTATTATTACTAGCACTTGATTTAAAAAAAAAATAAAGGCGTGGAATAATATACGCACACATGAAGATATATGTGAGCGCACATGGTGGAGGGAAAAAACCATGTTGCCAAAGTGAGCACAAAGTAGCTAGTATATTGCGGATCACACATGATGGACCATATATCCACATCGAGGAACGTGGACGCCTAGCTGAAAATCATAAAAATAAGAAATACCAAATCGCTGCGCACACAAGTAAATATACACGAGCACACATGTTGGAGGGTAGTAGAACGTTATGCGCACAAAACTAAATTTATTACCATTGAGTAATACGGAAAAAATGATTAAAGGGCGTATGCACACAGTACCATACGAATGGGCACACATGAAGCTAAACACCACATCCAGAATGCATGAAATTAAGTAAGAAAAAGAAGTGACACATACGCACACATGAACATATTTGTGCGCACTTTTATAGGATGATAAACCCCATGTTGCCCAGGTGAGCACACAGTTGTATATTGCGGTGCACAGATGAACAAAAATTAAAACCACATCGAGGAACGGTGATGTCTCGCCGTAAATCATGGAAATAAGAAACACCAATTCGCTGCGCACACAGTGAAATATATACAAGCTCACATGTTGGATGGTAGTAGACACGTTACATGTATCGAACTAAATTTATTACCAATGAGTATACGGAAAAATTGATTACATGGTGTATGCACACAATACCATACGAATGGGCAAACATGGTGTAGGATATAACCCAAGCTAAGCACCCTCCAAAATGCATGAAATTAAGAAAAACTTTTTACACCAATATAAACTACCAAACCACCAACATTAAACATAGCGAAGCCAAATAAAAGTGTAAGCATAAATTAAAGACAGCCTGTGTGCCGTTACAGTAGTCCCAGAAACTAATATGTGCACAAGATGATGCTCGCACAATGAAACGTAACAAGGTGCACTTGAGTAGTAACACCAAAAACGATTATCAACACAGTGTGCAGCACCCGTGTGAATATCACACCAAAATCCTAATCAGACCTTACTAAATAGCACACATGTGTACACGGAAGGAAAATGAGCAGATATCGACCGAAACGCCCAAGAAAGGTTGCCTGGACTGTGCACATTATAGTCCAAAGTCACAAGCTCATTCATGTAACGCAGCCTAAACTTGTGAATACTCGTGGTGTCACCCTTAGAAGCCTCCCGACGATTAAGAACAGCTGCCCACACATCTATTACGCCGATCAACTTGAGAGCCTGGTGTCGGAGATAACAAACCCTCCCATGACACAGTCTGTTCACCAACACAGAATATAGTTTTACCCCTAACACAAACGAACCACCAAATTGTCAGCATAAAAGAAAAATATAGAATGCACACCACAACAAACAAACAAACCCATAATACTAACGTGAAAAGCAATCAATTATAATTCCATATTATTTTTTTCGAACTACAATTCTTAAGATGATCAACCGTAATTTTACATATACGCATGTATAAATCCATAAATAAATACGCCCCAAACAACCCCCACCCCCACCAGCCACACGGTAGAAGCAACCCCACACCCCAGCAACGTGGTAGAACGCAGGTAAAAAAAAAAAAAAAAAAAAACTGCACAATTGGGAGCAAAAATGAACACAGAAACCATTCCATTTTTTGATTTTGCAAATTGATAATCAAAACCAACATAAATTGAACTCTTAACATCCAAACAATCTAGCAATCTAACACACATGTAGTTGACTACCAAACAAGCATACAAACAAAAGATACGAACGCACACATCTAAAACAGAGGTAACAATGTTCAATAATGCAAACAGAGGTAAAAATGTTCAATAATGCAAGCATATAATTAGCTACGTAGTACAGAGATGGGTCATTACTCGCCAAATATCCTCCATAACTTTTTTTTTATAACAAAAATGGTTACCATACATTTGCCTAACCCTTTTTAATTCACATTAAATAATTTAATGATGTTTTTAATTTGTCATCGCCTCATACACGGCATAAGAAATCAGAAATCCCTAACATAGAGCTGCAGAAAAAGGAGAGATCTAACCATCTAGAAAATAGGTTGAAAATTTATCGAGATGTTAGAGATAAATTCACGGTCCTCCCAGACCTTTTTGATCATCACTGCTTGTTTATTCTCTTTAACTCATCCAGCCCAGAAATCTGACCAGGTTCATATTATTCACTTTATTTCACCCAGAAATCTGACAAGGTAACTTGAATAATACCTGTATAAATTGTAAGCCATTACTCATTATTTTCTCCAGCTCAACATAGAACCATAAAAGAGTCTCAATAGACACAATTTATGTCAGAACTACAACTTTTATTTAACTTTTCTTGATACATATATGTTTATAACTGTAATTATTCGAGCAACAGCATAGGATGATGTAGGAGTAAATATGAGCTCCATTGTCACTCTATGTTTTTATCTTTTTATTTTTATAGAACTCATTATATTCCCTCCTATGCTAATATAATGTTGAAGGCAAAATATATTTGATGTTCTTTAAGATGATCTGTTTGTTTCTTTCTAGACCATGACAAAGCTACACAAGTTTCTACATGTAGAATGTGTAAACTTACTGTTGAGACAAATTCTATGCTTAAAAGAGTAAAAGTGAGTAAAAAAATTATGTAAAATAGAAAAAGGTAGAATTGAGTTTTTGTGGAGATAATTCAGAAGCAAAAATTATGGGCAGATTTAATAAAAACTAATTGTAGTTATCTAAGACCACACAGAAAAATAAAGAACAATTACTTAATCTTCAACTATTTAGTTAGCACTTGTGGAAGAAATGCAATGCTCTGAAACTAATAATTAACCCAGATCTGAACCAGCATCCATAGATATTAAGACCAAACCTATTATTTAAGAAAACTCTAAATCCTTTGGGTGTGGCTTGAAACTGAAAGAAAACTCTAAATCAACGAGGTTTTGGTCTTTCGATACATGTCTGCGATTGGTGTCAGAGCGAGCAACGGAGCTCGCGGCACAGCGGGAAGTCCACGAACTCGGCACCGCGACAGCAAACAACGGGTGAAAAATAGAAACTTAACGAACAAAACCCCACCGTCATGCGCGGCCGAGAAGGCCACCAACCCCATGCCGCCACCCAATGGACCAGACCTCCACAACTCAGTAAACCCAAAAAAAAAAAAAAAAAAAAAAAAAAAAACCTAGCTACGAAATCCGGTCACAAAATCGGCAATACCCACACCCCCGACACCAAAACCACCGTTAACGGCAAACAAACAACAAAACCCCCAACGCTGAACGCAAAAAACACAGAAAAAAACAACCCCCCCCCCCCCCCCTCCCCCCCGCGACAAAAAAATACGGATTAAACAAATCGAACTAACCTCGACCGACGCCCGGTGATCCCTGCCTCTTCACTGTGCCGCGGTCCCCCCGACAACCATCTCTACGTGGGATTGAAGAACGAACGAACAAAGGAGGCAAGCCGACGAGATTCGCGGAGCTCGTCCACACACTCCCTACGCACGAACAGCGAACATACGAAAGACTAGAGAAATTCCAGACGTGCGCGTGAAATTAAAACTAATATAACTAGGTTTCAACACAAGTAAAATACCATAACTACCCCCCTTAACATAAAAACACATTAAACTACCACTAAATCTCACGCCCAAATCACAGCCATCCAAATGCAAAATCCAATGGCCCAAATTAATCCACAGGTTTGTATTTTAAGATGTGTTTTTACCTAAATGTAATTCTATATATATATATATATATATATATATATATATATATAGCATGCGGGCCAAAGAAACGCACTCTTTGGCGGGCCTTTATTTTTCAAACTCACCCCTATCTAAGTACAATCGTTATGCTATGCAACTGTGTGCACCATGCGTGGTGCACACGGTTGCAAAACGACGCCGTTCCATTTAAAAAAAATTCCGTTCGGATTGCCATTAACGGCGTTAGGCGGTTTTCTTGCGTATTCAAACAGTAGGATATATCCTTAACTTCATAACTATATATCTAGAATTACATAACTATATATCCAGAATTACATAACTATATATTCATAATTATATATGCATAATTTGACAACAGTACATTCAGAAATTAATAATTACACATTCATAATTGACCTTATCGATTTTGAATATATAGTTCATTCATTCTGGATATATAGTTAATTCATTCTGGATATATAGTTCATTCATTCTGGATATATAGTTAATTCATGAGTAAAAGACATTTTTGGTCCTAGACTTATAGTGGCACAAACAATTTTGGTCCTTTATAAAAAAAATCAGACAATTTGTGGACACTCTTATTGTGACAAGGACAATTTTGGTCCTCCGTCACTCTTCCCGTTAAATGCCCCGTTTGAGAGGGGGTATTTACGTCTTTTCATGCACCATCACCTTCATCTTTGTCCCCTTGGCCAGAAAAGTCACCGGACTCGAGCGTGGCATCTCCTTTCTCAACCGCATGGGCATCGACTTCTTCATCTCCTATACTCTTTGGGATCTTGGATGCGAATGGTGATGGTTTCTTGTCATCGTAGTAAGCTAGAAGAGTGTGGAGCAACATTGGAGATGAAATTGCCAGAGCATTCCTATTTTGACCCGGAGTTTCTCAAAATCCAAGCTTTCGAATTTGCTGACAATGGCGTTGAACTGGAAAGGGATATCCTATTTCTTTGCCTCCTCGGATAAAACCCGACCCATTTGCTCCATCACCTCTTTCACGGGGTGCACGCCAATTATGCAAAAGTGCGGAGGGTCTTCCGGCAGGGCACTGATGTCTTGAAGCAGTGCACAACACTGGGTTGGGTCGGCGCCGTTGAATCGATTATGTGCACCATTTTCTCGCTCTCCATGGCATCGATTATGGCCTGGTTGGCCACCAGGAAAGCCACTTTCGAGAACGGGAACAATTCGACGAACAATTGCGTGCAAGGAAATCATCGGCTGGCGACGCTAGCTTGGTGGAACAGAGAGCCCGGTAAACGCCGGGCAGAGTTCGGGCAACCTTGTCAGCGATAGCTTGAGCGAAGTAGCAGGCGATGCGCTGCATGGTGGCATCGTCGGGCGCGGCCAGGTGGAAAATCTGGTCGAGGGCTACGTTGGAGTTCTCCAGGTTGCCGCCGGCGCAGGTGAGCAAGAGATGGATCAAGTACTTTCGATTTCACCTCCTTCAACCACGGGTATGGCAATCCAGACGAAATTCACTCCCCCACCGGCAAAGCTTGCAGCGGCGACGATGACGTAATAGACAACGACGATCCCTCGTCCTGAAACATTAGAAAACTCCCAGAAACTATTCAACCAAGCTAAAAATAGTCAAGAAAACGAAATCCCTAGCTGGGTATTCCGACCGATCAAGAAAAAGAGAAGAATCCGAAGCTAATTTCAACCAGATCAAGCAAGTTTAAGGCTTGTTTGGAGATGAGAGAGAAAGAGAAGAGAGTAGTAGAGAACGAAGATGATGAGAATTGAAGACATTTGAGGGATTTGGATTTTGGGAAACTCCGCGTCAAAATAAGGGAAGCTCTTTTCCGGCCAAGGGGACAAAGATGAAGGTGATGGTGCATGAAAAGACGTACATACCCCCTCTTAAACGGGGCATTTAACGGGAAGAATGACGGAGGACCAAAATTGTCCTAGTGTCCACAAATTGTCTGATTTTTTTATAAATGACCAAAATTGTCTGTGACACTATAAGTCTAGGACCAAAAATGTCTTTTACTCTTAATTCATTCTGGATATATAGTTCATTCATTCTGGATATATAGTTCACTAATTCTGGATATATAGTTCATTAATTCAGGATATATAGTTCATTAATTCTTAATATATAGTTCATTAATTCTGGATATATAATTCAAATTATGCACGTCATAACGCCGTTAACGGCAACCAAAAATAATTTTTTTTTTAAGTTGGACGCGTGATTTTTAATCAAAACGACACCGTTTTGCAGCAACCGTGTGCACCATACATGGTGCACACGGTTGCACGACATAATTTGCATATCTAAGTAGGGGCGGGCCAATGGGCAAAGTTCATTTTGACGATGATAGCGTAAATTGAACCGGGGGTTACGGTTACACTACGAATACGTATGTTTGTGAACGAGTAGAATGAAGCGCTCGACGGTCAGCCGATCGGTCGGTCGGACTACCGGGCGACGACTGAGCGGTCCGAGGCTAAGTAGTATTGCAACTAGTAAGTAATAGGTTACAAGCGGGTTGCTATTATAGGGTGAAGGGTACAAGTAGTAAGTAGTAGTTGTTATGATGAGATGAAGATGAGATATGAGGAGGAGGTCCTCCTATTTATATTGTCCGAGTCGGTCTACGCATTTAATGCGCCTGCTGCAAGTGGATCGACGTGGCGTCTTCTCGTTGGCTCAGTCAGGCGGTCGCTCTGCAGCTATGCGTAGGTTGACTGATCGATGAGGCGGAGCCGTCTTACTTGCAAGCTGTCCATCGCCGCCCTGCAAGTGCAAGTTGTATCCCACGACTTGTCGTGCAAGTTACGTTTTCGGCTCTGCAAACTACGTCATCTTGCAGGTCGACCGGTCACCCTACCGTAGACCGGTCGGGTGACTTTCCGTCGGGGTGATTCCAAGGGTGATCCGAGAGTATCTTCTCTTGTCACGAGGCATATCCGTACGAACGGTACGGTTGACCACAAGTGATTTAGTCCTGTCAGGATGACGACCGCAACGGACCGGTCGGATGACTTCTTGACGGACCGGCTGTACGGATCAATCTTCTGTACGTATTTACCCATCACGAGTCCCCCACTTCTTGAATCCGCGAGAATCGTCGGGTTTGAGAAGTGAGAACTATTTCCTCCGTAACTCTTCCCGTATGCTTGTCACGAACAAAGTGTCGTTCGGTCGTCCTACCGTAGGGTGACCAGTCTACTAGACAATTTTTGATAATTTTCAAAAATTCCATAAGTCTTGATCGGACGGTGCATGCGCAATGTTGTGACACGTGTCGCAATCTGAGCTCTCCACGTGATTGGGTCGACCCTTCATCTTCCAAGCCCATCATCCACCTATAAATAATCCCCTTAATTTTTCATTTTTACTTTTCACCTTTTTTACAAACTGAAATTCTCTGAGATTTTCTTCAATTTTTGCAAGGTAAAAATTCTTCTCTCTCCTTTTATTCTTCTTTCCGTTTTAGCTTTCTTGCCTTGAATATTTTCCTTTTGACCGGCCGAACCCTAGCATTGGGAGGAAAATATTTTTCTTCTTTCTTTTCTGCTGTCGCACGACCGTCCGCCTGCTTCATTTGTCGACCGACCGAGCGCCATCAAGTACGTTTAGCTTCCAAATCTTCTCTTCTTCTTTCCTTTACATATTTACATGCATGTTTCTTTTCTCTTACTTTGCTAAAATCAAAACAAAAAAAATGTATATGTGTCCTAATTCACTTGCCACCACCATGCACACTTCTTTTTCTCTCTTTTGTTAATCATATGTGAGTGTATGTGTTCTGTTTGTTGCTTTGCTACTTGTGGCTGCCACGTTTCACTGCTAATGCCACCTAAGTATGTTTCATTTTTCTTCATTTTTCAAAGACAATGTATGCATGCATAAGAATTATATTGTTGTTGCTGCCTGCCTTGTTGCTTCGTGACTTATCATCATTTATGGCCCAACGCCATGTTGTTGTTTGATCTTCGTTCTCGACCGGCCGATTGGTTAAGCTTTCGGTCGATCGGTCATGCTAGTCTCTCTTTTTTTTTTTTTTTTTTTTTTTTTTTTTTTTTTTTTTTTTGCGTTGCCGTTGCACCTCTGTTTCACGACTGTAGCTCCACCGTTCGGACCTTGTTGATTGTTCAATCGTTGATGTTGATGTCGACCATTCGACCGCCAAACGCCATGATCTTTATTTGTTGCTTGTCACTTATTTTTTGATTTTCTACCGTCCGAACGGCCAACCCATTTCAGCATTATTTGTTGTTGTTGATCTGTTGCCAATTGCAATCTACCATTTTGTAGACCGACCGTCCAATTGCATTTTTTTTTTTGTAGACCGATCGTCCAATTGCACTTTTTGTAGACCGATCGTCCAATTGCATTTTTTGTAGACCGATCGTCCAATTGCACTTTTTGTAGACCGACCGTTCAATTGCAATTTTTTGTAGACCATCCGTCCAATCGCAATTTTTTTGTAGACCGATCGTCCAATTGCATTTTTTTGTATATCATCCGTCCAATCGCAATTTTTTGTAGACCGATCATCCAATTGCATTTTTTTGTAGATCATCCGTCCAATGGCAATTTTTGTAGACCGACCGTCCAATTGCAATTTTTTTAGACCGACCGTCCAATTGTAATTTTTTGTAGACCGATCGTCCAATTGCAATTTTTGGTAGACCGATCGTCCAATTGCACTTTTTGTAGACCGACCGTCCTTGCGCCAACTGTCGTAGTTGTTTCCTTGCTATTGTCATTTGTTGATGCTACCTAGTTAACCAATCGACCACCAGTCATCATCCGGTCAACCGACCGACCGGTCACCCCGCCATCCGGTTGAGCGTCCGGACGGTTGACTTGTCGGTTGCTTCACCCGTCTTGGCTCCCATCAGTTTTTGCTCAGTTAAAGTGTATCGATCTCCTTTGATTGTAGCATAACTTTGAGAGATTAATTTGATCAATTGCTGATTTCTGCTTACCAACTTTTACTCTTTTTTGGTCGCACAGCATGTCATCGGATGATAGTCAGAATCTCTCCGCCAGCGACTATGATGACGAGGAAGTCGAGGAGATTAGTGATTCTAAGGGGTCGTCATCGGGTCCGGAAGGTGATGAGTTCGCTATCCCCGCTCGCCCGGTTGGCGAGCAATCGGCCAGGGCATGTCCGGCCGTCCCCGTACGGTCCGTTTCGTCGAAGGCAACTCAAATGAAGAAGAAGAAAATGCACGAAGGGGAAGGTACCTCATCCAAACTTCAAGGGTCGTCAGTCAGCAAGCCCAACATGTCGGGTGCCAAGTATGTCACTCTGGACCCTGCAGGTGCTCGCGATACCCCTCTGAACTTATCCACCAAGGATGTGGACTATGTTAAAGAACATTTTGGAGCGGAGGTCACATACAAGGTTGACTGGAACCTTCCCCACGTCATGAGTTGTCATTACAAGAGGTGGATAGGCGTTCATCTTGACTCCTTGAAGGCCGGCATGCAGATTCCACTTGATCCATTTCTAGTTGCATTTGTGAATTACTATGGCATAGTGCCGAGTCAAATAGCGCCGAATGGTCACCGCATACTCGCATGCTTCCCTCAAATTTGCCAACGGCACCAGGTCCCTTGCACAATTGACCTCTTCAATTTTCTCCATCTCGTGAAACCTTTAACGAAGACTCAAGGCAGCGGCTTCGTTATGATCCAGTGTCGCGGGGCAGTCGGTAAAATCAACGATCTTCCGGATAGTAACCGCAATTGGAAAGGGAAGTTTCTACGAGTTAAGCTGGATGATGAGCCGCCCTTCACGAACAAGTGGTCGTCGCGGATGCGTAAGTGTGTGTGCCCGCCCGAGACTCCAGAGATCTGTGATGCTGTCGAGAAGATCGGATCCAAGTCTTATCTTTGGGAGGTTTATCACTCTCCGGGTGCCTTGAAAGCGGCTCAGCTTCCTCGCCCGACTTACGAGCCCTTTGGTCGTTCCGTCACAAGTGGTGGGTCGGTCGGTCGGTCGGTCGAAATATCGCGACATGTCTTCTTTCCACTTCTAATTCTTGTGTTTGTTTCATCTCTTGTTGCGCAGGTCAATCAGCAATGGCTTTCGACGATAATCTAGAAAAGATGTTAGATGCAGCAGGGAAAGCTTCGCCAGGTAGCAAGAACAAGCGGAGTTTGAAGGTTGTTCTGAAGAGGACGTCAACCGCCTCTTCCACGGATCACCATACTGCCGGTCGACCACCTGTCGGATCCCATCCATCTGACTCTTCTGCTGCCCCGACGCAGACTAAATCAGCTGGGAAACGTCCTCTGGGTGTGGCGGAAGTTGAGCCATTCTTGGAAGTTCAAGCTGCTGACCCTAAAAAAGCCCGGGCGGGCGAGGACGCGCCTCCACTTGCTCAAGCACTTACCCAAGGCACTATTAATCTACCAGAGATGTTTAATCTGTTATTCCAGCTGAGTCCTCCATCCGAGCTCCTGACTACTGGGTCGACCGACTTCTTGGGAGGGCAAGTTGCCCATCACTTGGCCCAGGTACTTGTCCCAACTACCGATTGCTACATGTTCTTCCCTTTCTTTCGCTTTTCTTCGTCTGTCAACGTTACCCTCCTTATTGATTTGTGCACATGTCAGATTGCTAGTGGAACTGCTGAGTTGTTCGTCCGGGCTCGATCTGAATCCATGGAGCGTGTAATAGAGTTGAGGGACCTTAAGGAGAAGGTGAGGAGTTTAGAGGCTCAAGTGGAGTCCTGGAATCAGTATCCCGGTTCCGCCCCGTTTTTCCAGAAGGCTGCCGAGCTTTATCCTTCCCGACCGGCCGAGCTACCTGGCCTGGCCAAGTCACTCTGTTCATCCGAAGACGCTGTTGTCTCCTTCCTTCAAGCATTGTGTCGTGATCCCGTCGGTCTGCAGGTAGTGCGTAGGGCGACCGCCTGGGGTTACCAAAGGGGGAAGCATGCCATGCAGGTGTCTTTGCACCAAGCTCTTGAAGAAACACTTCTCCCAGAGGATTGGGAACAGGTCCGTATCGGGCTACCAAGAGAAGTAGGGCCACCAGCGAATCCTGAGCCGTTTATCGATCCACCGTCCGACCCCTCTACTGCTGCTTCTCGGAATCAAGGTTCTTGATTGTGATGCGATGTGATCTGTAGCTGTCTTTTTTTTTTTCTAAGACTTTTGACTTCTTGTTTTCGGGAGGCCGACCCTGTTCTTGTGTCGGTCAGACTTATGCATATTTTATTTAAGTGTTCTTCCTTTCCTTTGCTCCACGCTGGTTACTTGTAATTTTTTTATTCTTCATGTGCTGATCCGACCGATCGTCTTCCTTTCACCCTGTAAATACATAGTAGCTAAACCGCAAAGAGAACACTTTGAATGATTAAGTGTAGTAGTCAAGCTTAAGCCATACAGGATACCCGATGGGTAAGGCTTCTTCTCGTAAACTAAAAGCGGGTGACAATTAGACATGTCAGACCGATCGGTCGAGTGTGACCGTACTGGTCGGTCTGAAGAAATCAACCGGATAAAATCGTGCAGGTAAGGCCAGGGTAATTCCACCGAGCCAAACCTCAAACGAAAGAGTCGGGGAAACAAGTGAACTTAATCACAAACTCAAACGGACAAAGTCGTGCAGGTAGGGCCGGGATGATGTGACCGGGCAAAACCTCAAACGACAGGGCCGGGAGAACAAATGAACTTAATCACAAACTCAACCGGACAAAATCGTGCAGGTAGGGCCGGGATAACTCGACCGGGCAAAACCTCAAACGATAGGGCCGAGAGAACGAGTGAACTTAATCACAAACTCAACCGGACAAAATCGTGCAGGTAAGGCCGGGATAACTCGACCGGGCAAAACCTCAAACGATAGGGCCGGGAGAACAAGTGAACTTAATCACAAATTCAACCGGACAAAATCGTGCAGGTAGGGCCGGGATAACTCGACCAGGCAAAACGTCAAACGACAGGGTTAGGAAAACGAGTGAACTTAATCACAAACTCAACCGGACAAAATCGTGGAGGTAGGGCCGGGATAACTCGACCGGGCAAAACCTCAAACGATAGGGTCAGGAAAACAAGCTGGCCGACTGGCCGTTTTTTTTTTTTTTTTTTTTTTTTTTTTAAGGAGCCACTTGAAATATTCCGAGCGAGGTCGGAAATGATACAACGACATTAAGAGGGAAAATTTCTATTTAATCATCCGAGTACATGTAATATAGTAGTCAACCTACACTACTTGTAAAATTTCATGAGGTGCTCGGAGTTCCATACTCGGTCGATCAGTCGACCGGACAGGGTCTCTAATTTGTAAGTGCCAGGTCGGACAACTGCCGAGACTTTGTAGGGCCCTTCCCATTTCTTAGCAAACTTTCCATGGTCGGTAGGTCTACTTGCTTCCCTTCGCCGGAGTATCAAGTCACCGACTTGGAAATAGCGTGGTTTCACCCGACCGTCGTGGTAGGTTTTGGCGGCCTTCTGGTACTCAACCATCCTCCGTGCCGCCATATCTCTCTTCTCATCAATAAAATTTAGCTCTGCACCTTGCAACTCATCATTTTCTTCTGGCTGGTAGTTCTTTTCCCGAGCAGTAGGGAGCCATGCTTCAATTGGCACTCTCGCTTCAAATCCGTAGGCCAACGAAAAAGGTGTTTCATTGGTCCCCCGTCGAGGAGTGGTTCTGTAGGTCCAGAGAACATACGGGAGTTCCTCCACCCAGCCTCGACCCGCGCTTTGCAACTTCTTCTTTAGTCCATCAAGGATCGTCCGATTGGTGTTTTCCACCTGTCCGTTGGCTTGCGGGTATGCTACAGCTGCTCGAGTGTGTCTGATGCCTAGCCGAGCCATAAAGTTTTTGAATGGCTGGCTATCAAATTGCGTCCCATTGTCAGTGATCAAGTAGACTGGAACTCCAAACCGGGTGATCACCTTTTCCCAAAGAAACCTTTGGCATTGCTGTGAGGTGATGGTTGCAAGTGCTTTCGCCTCCACCCACTTGGTGAAGTAGTCGATGGCTACGATCACATACTTCTTCCAGCCGGCCGCCATTGGGAACGCTCCGATCAGGTCCACTCCCCATCTCGCAAAGGGTATTACCTCGCTGACCGGTTGGTAATAAGTGGCCGGTCGGCCAGGCAATTTGTGGAATTCTTGACAAGTAGCGCATCGACGAACGTACTGCTCGCAATCCAAGTTGATTGAAGGCCAATAGTACCCTAGCAAGATGATTTTTTGTGCCAACGTCCTTGGTCCCTGGTGGGCGGAACAAATTCCATCATGAACTTCTTCAATCACAATTTTAGCTTCGTCATTGGTCAGACACCTTAAGAGTGGTCCGCCGTACGACCGCTTGTAGAGCTTCCCGTCGACCAACTGGAAACGCGGTGCTCTCAGTTTGACCTTTTTTGCCCTGGTGGCGTCATCCGGTAGGGCGCCATTGGCTATGTAGTTCTTCAGGTCGTACATCCAATCTGGCTCGCTTATTTCGACTGGTCGGACCTCAATGATGTCAATGCTTGGCGACCTGATTTCTTCAATCTGTGCGATTTTGGACACGTACTCTGGGGCTTCCTGAGTTAATTTGGACAGCATGTCGGCGTCCATATTCTCTGTTCTGGGCACTTGGATCAACTCGTACCTGTCAAACTGCTGTAACAACTCCAGCGCAATGTCCTTGTACTGTATCATCTGATCCTCCTTCGCTTCGATCGTGTTGGAAAGCTGACCGATTATCAACCGGGAATCTGATCGTATCCTCAGTCGGTCGGCCTTCATCTGTCTGGCCAACCGTAGTCCGCCTATGAGTGCTTCATATTCGGTTTCGTTGTTGGTGGGTCGGAATTTGAAAATCAAGGCCTGGTAGACTTTGAAACCTTCAGGGGAAGTGAGTACTATTCCTCCTCCGCATCCTTTCTTGTTGGACGACCCATCAGTAGAGGCTTCCCACCATGGTTCCTTCAGAGCAGTCGGTCGGTCTGGCTCCGGGTCTCGCGCAGTGCACTCTACGATGAAATCGGCCAATGCTTGTGCTTTGATTGCGGGGCGCGGCTTGTACTCGATCGCAAACTGGGTAAGTATCATAGCCCACTTGATCAATCGCCCCGACGATGTTGGGTTCCTGAGAATCGTTCCGAGCTGCTGGTCGGTCAAAACTACCACCGGGTGAGCTTGGAAGTAAGCTGCAAGTTTCCTGGCGGTCACCCAGAGCGCAAATGCGGTCTTCTTAAACTTGGTGTATCTCAATTCTGCTCCCTGGAGGGCTTTGCTGACGTAATAGATTGGTTTTTGGACTCCTTTGGTTTCTTCTCGAACGAGCACTGAGCTGACCGCCCGATCGGACACCGCCAAGTAGATGAACAAAGTTTCTTCTTTCTCCGGCTTGGAAAGGACTGGTGAGGAGCTCAAGTAGGTCTTCAGGTCTTCAAAGGCCGACTGACATGCTGGTGTCCATTCGAATCCATTGGATTTCTTCAATATTTGGAAGAAAGGTAGAGATTTCTCAGCTGATTTAGACAAGAAACGACTGAGTGCTGCTAGTCGATCGGTCAGTCGTTGAACGTCTTTAACCAACCGGGGGGGTTGCATCTCTATTATGGCTCTGACCTTCTCGGGTTTCGGCTCGATCCCTCGTCCTGTCATCATGAACCCCAAAAATTTTCCCGTCTGGACGGCGAAAGCACACTTATTTGGGTTCAGGCGTAAGTTGAAAGTCTCCATCACTTTGAATGCATGAGTCAGGTCGGCTGGGTGGCTCTCCTTCGATCGGCTTTTGACGAGCATATCGTCAAACGTATGCCTCCATGGTCGACCCGAGCAACCCCTTGAACAACTTGTTTACCATTCGTTGGTAGGTGGCCCAAGAGTTTCGTAGACCGAACGCCATTACCACGTAGCAGTACACTCCGTCAGGGGTTATGAACGCAGTCTTCTCTTCATCTTCCTTGCACATGAAAATTTGATGGTACCCTTTGAAGGCGTCCATAAAACTTAGCAGCTCACACCCGGCCGTTTCGTCAACCATCTGGTCGGGATTCGGTAGTGGGTATGGATCTTTCGGGCAAGCTTTGTTTAGATCAGTGTAGTCTACGCACATCCTCCACGTAGGGGGTTTGGGCGCGAGTACTACATTTGCTAGCCATTCCGGGTAGAGCACTTCTCGGATGTGTCCTACCGACAGGAGAGTGGCGGTTTCCTTCTTCACGAATTCTCTTCTTTCACTTGATAGATGTCTCTTCTTCTGCTTGACTGGCTTGAAGCCTGGTTGGATGGATAACCGATGACATATGACTGACCGGTCGACACCAGGCATGTCCTCCGGTCCCCAAGCAAAGACATTTTTGAATTTCTGCAATACTCCAATGATGTCTTCCCGTAGACCGACCGGTAGGTTCCGACCAATCCTGACTACTCGCTCCGGCCGGCTGGGGTCAAGCGTGATCTCTTCTATCTCTGAAGCTGGTTGTGGCCTTTCCCTTTCTTCACCTCCATCAACTTGCTGGGATATGGTATGGATCCTAGCATCTTCGCGGTCGGACTGCTTGACTGCTTGTACGTAGCACTGACGGGAAGCTCGCTGGTCTCCACGAACCACTCCGATCCCGTTTGGCGTGTGGAATTTCATGCATAGGTGGTTCATTGATATGATGGCGGCCGCTTGGGAGATACCCGGTCAACCGAGTATTGCGTTGTGAACACATTTTAATTTGACCACCACAAATTCCATGATAGTCCTCAAGATATTTGGTTGGATGCCTAATTCCACATTCAAACTGATGACTCCCTCTGCCTTTATGGAGTCCCCGGTGAAACCTGATAGCGGGGTCCAAATAGGAGTCAGCTGGTCGGTCGTCAGACCCAACCGGGTGAAAACGTCGAAGTACAAGATGTTCACCGAACTTCCTGTGTCAACTAGCACTCGCTGGACATCCGTCCCATTGATGTCCATCGTGATGACAAGTGAGTCACTATGGGCTTCCCCATGCAAAGGAAGATCTTCATCTGTGAAGAAAATTGGCTCTACACGCTTCTTTTTCTCTCGGGGTTCCGAGTGGACCGACCCGACATACAAATTTCTTGCCCATTGCTTCCTTTGACGTGAAGAGTCTCCGCCTTCTGGGCCTCCATAGATGACGTTGATTACAGGTTTCTTTCCGGTCGCCTTATCATCAGATGACCCATGCGGACCGGGCGCCTTAGATTGCTCTTTGGGGTTCCTTTTCCACACGTTTTTCTTGAACTTCTCCTCGTCTCGTTCGTGCTTTTTCACGAACTGATCCAACTCTCCATTCTGAATGAGTTGTTCAATCACCAGGCGTAGGGCTATGCATTTCGCCGTATCATGGCCTTTGGTCTTGTGGAAAGCACAATACTTGTTCTTGTCTGTTCCTTCAGGTATTGGTTCGGGCGGGTGGACCAGGTTGCACTGTTCGGCATACTGCAAAACTTCCACTAGGGGTCTGGTTAACGAAGTGAATCGCGGTCCGTCTTCCGGTCGACCACGTTGCTTGAAACGTTGTCGGTCCCTCCTTGGGTCATGATTTCTATCCCGACTGACTGGATGCTCATCCCGTCTCTTGGCCAAATTAGCCTCTGTCGCGTCGGCATGGTGTCTGGCCCGGGTGATTGCTTCCTCGTAGGTCTTGGGGGGATTGACGATGAGGTCGTAATAGAGTGCCCCGGAGCGAAGTGACGTCAGGAAGGCTTGGATTGCCGCCTGATCTTCCATTGGCTCTACCTGTTCGACCTCACGATCCCACCTTTGTAAGAAAACGGACAAGGCTTCTCCCACACCCTGCTTGACTAGATTAAGATAGGTGTATGGCTTCTTCTTCAATCTGTTGACTGCAAATCGTCTCACAAATTTGTCAGCTAGCTGGCTGAAATTTCCAACCGACCATGGCTCCAACTTTCTAAACCACTCGGCCGCTTTTCCAGCCAATCTGGCGAAAAAGGCTCTGCATATGACTGCGTCGCTCACCCCTAACATCAACATGTTGCCGTAATACATATCGATGTGTTCTTGAGGGTCAGAACGCCCGATATATGTTCGCATCATCGGGATCCTGAGATCTTGCGAGTAATGCGTGTTCATGACGTCGTCGGTGAAAGGAGTTGAGAATAGCGGAGTGGGTGGCTCTTTACTTGCGTCGTTTTTTTCACGGAGCTCTTGTTGTAGACGGTCTATCCTCTCTTGCATCCTGGCCAGCTGACGGCGAGGACTATCTTCTCTGCTCGGGTGTCTCTCTCTTCTGACCGGTCGGTCGCCGACCCGTCCGGCTAGCCGGCTAGTCCTGCCTCCTTCTTTGAATCGTGACGCGCTTCCGGTGCTGCTTCCTTCTGTCTCCGTGGTCCCTCGGGATTTTTATCTTGGTCGATCCTGGTCGCCTTGGGGTCCCAACCGAGACCTTACACTTTTCCGAATACGATCGAGGGCACTCCCACGCTGAGGGGCGTCGGGCTGATGATTATCTTGGCGCTCTTCTTGGTTAGATCTTCGTGACCGATCTGCTGACTGGATTTCTTCAGGCTCACGATCTTGGGGTTGCGAGTGCTGGCGTTCTTGGGGTGGTTGAGCAACTGGTTGATGCTGCTCCACGACTGGAATTTGGGGGGGTCATCATCATTTGCGGGGTTGGCGCCATAACGTAGTACCCCGGCGTTCCAGACCACGGTTGGTAAACCTGAGTGAATCCCTGTTGCGGTGTCCCTTGTATGGGGTTTTCTCCAAGTGCACCCGGCGTTGGTGGCAACATCTGACCTGTCGGAGGTAACATGGTGTACGTTATTGGCATCGTGAGATTGGGATTGACTACGCCATTCCAAGGTACTGGGATGGTCGGGTGGACGGTCGTGCTTCCAGGCTGCTGGTCGGTATTCTGTCCGACCGGATGGGTGGGTTGTGTATCATGTCCTCCGTGGTTGGAGGTGAGCTCGTTCATCAGTCCTCGTGATCGGTCCAACTGTCTTCGTAGATCATCTTCGGGGAGTGTTTCAGCCGTATTGTCGGGGTGACGTCCAACCTGGCGGGTTGATCCTTCCCTCTGCATGTGACTCTGGCTCTGGCTCCTCCTGCTGTTTTCCATTTCGATCAAGCGAGGTAGATGTGGAAAAATGGTAACGGGACAGAGAGTGACTCGTTTCATTCCCCACAGACGGCGCCAATGATAGCGTAAATTGAACCGGGGGTTACGGTTACACTACGAATACGTATGTTTGTGAACGAGTAGAATGAAGCGCTCGACGGTCAGCCGGTCGGTCGGTCGGACTACCGGGCGACGACTGAGCGGTCCGAGGCTAAGTAGTATTGCAACTAGTAAGTAATAGGTTACAAGCGGGTTGCTATTACAGGGTGAAGGGTACAAGTAGTAAGTAGTAGTTGTTATGATGAGATGAAGATGAGATATGAGGAGGAGGTCCTCCTATTTATACTGTCCGAATCGGTCTACGCATTTAATGCGCCTGCTGCAAGTGGATCGACGTGGCGTCTTCTCGTTGGCTCAGTCAGGCGGTCGCTCTGCAGCTATGCGTAGGTTGACTGATCGATGAGGCGGAGCCGTCCTACTTGCAAGCTATCCATCGCCGCCCTGCAAGTGCAAGTTGTATCCCAAGACTTGTCGTGCAAGTTACGTTTTTGGCTCTGCAAACTACGTCATCTTGCAGGTCGACCGGTCACCCTACCGTAGACCGATCGGGTGACTTTCCGTCGGGGCGATTCCAAGGGTGATCCGAGAGTATCTTCTCTTGTCACGAGGCATATCGGTACGAACGGTACGGTTGACCACAAGTGATTTAGTCCTGTCAGGATGACTTCTTGACGGACCGGCTGTACGGATCAATCTTCTGTACGTATTTACCCATCAGACGACTCTAAGTCTACACTAATGATGAGTCTTAAGAAGCTATTTATGATAAACTTAATCACTAATACTTGAACCTCTATTCAGAGGATAAATTACATGTGCATTATTGCACACTTCATTGATGATCAATAGAAACTAAATAAGAATATAATTTTCTTTGTCCATGTTTATTCTCATAAGGGAGAGCATGTAGCAAAGACCTTAGAGAGTCGTTTGCTTGAATGTGGTATTAAAAATGTCTTTACTGTTATTGTTGATAATGCCTCATCTAATGATATTGCTTTGAGGTTTTTTAAAAGCAAGAGTTGTTGTCTTGGGGACTTGGGGTACAAGTTATGTTAGGTGTCAATACATACACATGTGCAGTGACGGATCTAGGAAATAATGTGAGTGGGGGCGTACTTAACTCGATATCTCACTTAGCTTCTAAGAAAAAAATGTATCTTCCACAATTTTGTATGAAGAATTCGCCACGACTTTAGAATTGTCAATAAAAATATCAAACATCTATAATATGGTTCAAATACATTATAAATTATAATATAATATTTATGATAGCTAGACTATAAGATAGTTAAGGGCGGAGCCAAAACTATACTAGGGTAGGGTGAAATTTTAAACACTTTGAAATGTTATAAAAATATTTATGACAAAATATAAAACATAATCGATTAGATAAAATAGTTTGAATAGAAAAGACATTATATTCATAAATACTTATTTTAATTTTCTTTTAATTAGATCAATTATAAATTATTCTAAATTAATTTGGATACGATGAAGTATGTATAGCCATTGTGTGTCCGCCTATGCATGTGCTGCATAGCCAATATTCTGAATTTAGTGGCGCATGATGGTTTTAAGTTTCTTGATAGTGTTGTTAAGAGAGTTAGGGATGTAGTTAGGTGGGTTAGGAACTCATCAGTAAGGCTGGAAAAAATTAGAGACCTTCCTGATTTGATTTGTTTTGAAATCAAATTTGCATTATATCTTGATGTTCCAACAAGATAGAACAACACATACATTATGCTAAACACTGTCATTCAGTATCAAAAGGTGTTTAAAACATATTGGAATGATACCTCATTCTATTATGACTTGATTTCTGTGCCACTTTTGAAAAGCTTTTATGAGATAAACTGAAAATTCTTTTATGAGATATCTGACTTGAGTTGCATATTCGATATAGTTAGAGCTAAAACTGGTACTGAAAAGGTAAAATTGATTTTACTACACCACCAACATATTTCTTTCATTCTTTCTTCTTTTAAATCAAGGTTCAAATCAAAATCCTGCCCTTCCTAGTTTCCCCAATTTGGATTTTTCAATATCTGATTACTAATTATCAATTTGTTAGGTTGCCAACTATACATTATAAGTTATAACTAACAGAAATTGGAAATATATAATCAAATGCAAACACAAACCAATCAAAGACTTGATATGAACAAAACCATCATCCAGATCAGGAGAAACAAACTTCCAGACTCCAATAACACAAGCTTACAACACTGTTAAGTTTAACCATGAAACACAAACGATGGCTTTCCGGTTTGTAGAACAAACTGAAATATATCCGGACAGCATTATTCATATTGACAACACGCAGACAAGTAAATGCATAAGCAAACCAGCATTGAAGTATATAGATAGCTAATAGGGAAGGGAAAGTGAAACCCGTTACTCGGTTTCAGATTCAGCACTCTGCAGCCATTCCACAAATGGCTTGACGTTTTTCCAAATTTGGGAGCCTGTATTGTGACTGTTCGATCCCTTCTTGTACCACTCGAGAATAAACTCTTCTTCCAGTATATCATTGTCGTAAAGAGCTTTGAGAACCAAAGCCACCTCCTTAACAGCTTCGGGGCTGGCTCTACCACAGAATGACTCGATGGCGTGAAGCAAAGATGGCTGTGTACCCTCTTCTTCGTGTGTGAGAGCAGCGAGGTAATTCTTCTTCTTAATCACCTCCTTGGAGAAACCTTTTCCGACTCCATCAAAGAGAGCTTCGAAGAAAGCATCAAAAATCTCGTCGTTAGACCCAGAAAGAGAGCCCAATAAAGATTTAACCTGACCAGATGATGAGCTCCTCTTCAAGCCTTCTTTGATTTCATTGACCAGAGTATCACGAGAGTTGTTAGATTCGTACCCATTCGACTCGGGCCTCTCTTTGATTTCAGACTTGGGTTTCTCTTCACTAGTCGAAAGCATTACCATGCCAGCAGTAACGGAATTAAGCTGCTCCTCGATCCTTTGTTGAGCAGCCGCCATGGAAGTATCGGTCTGCCACTGTACATCGTCATCACTGCCATTCTCAGCTTCGGGTTCATTTTCATCTGCTTGGCTACCAGATGGCGAGCGCTCTTCATCGGAGACATTGGCTTTCTTCTTTGATATCTTCGAAGCACCGTTCTTTAAATTGTTAGAGGAGCCCTTCTTCTTTGCAGTGGCCTCTTTCTTATGTTTCTTCCGTTCCTCATCTGCCATTTCTCCTTCCTTAAGCCTTTCTTTCTCGGCCCTCCTCATCGCCTTCTTGTCCTTGGATCCCTTCTTTTGTTCGGGAGGGTTCTTAAGAATAAAAGTCGTGAGCTTGTCCCTCATGTCAACATCCGAGATAAACCCACAGGCGGCGCACTTGAGTTGGATCATTTGCGACTTGGTGAATAAAATCTCAGTTTCGGGATTTCCACAACCATAACACTGCACATACTTCTTGATGAAGATTTCGAGGAGCGAGGCGAGTTTTGCAGTGTCGTGGGCCCCATTGACATGAGACGTCCCCGTCTTCTCGTCGAATTTGGATTGGGCGCCAAGCTCACAACCGAAAAATTTGGTAGTATAAGACGCTGGTCTGCTCAAGGCCTTTGCAATGTCTACCATGTTCACCACATTGGTCTTGATGCCATTCCCACGCCCTTCAATCTTCGTAATCATTCTGGGCATCTTATACCTATAGAAGGCATCATCTTTGTTCCCAGCACCAATGTTTTGCAAATCCATTTCGTTCTCAAGAAGATAAGCTCAGATCGATCTTGTCAGATTGATCAAAATATCAAAAAGGATTTAAAGACGGGGCAGGCAGTATAAACTGGCAATACTCACAGTCAGAACTATGTCCCTGCAAGAGCTCAAGATGCATGCAGCCAACCTTTTGCAAGAGATTTCTATCCTTTATTCTCGACGTAGGACAATACTCTCCAAATAGCCCAATAGACGAGAGAAATAGAGAGGTCCGTTCAGACATAAAAGGCGTTTCAAAATTTACACCCTCCACTTTTGCTAATTGCTAATAATATGCAGCCCAACTGCCAGAATGCTGAAGTATAGCAACAACAACAAGTTAAAAGGACCCAAACAAGAAGCATTTAAAATAAAGAAATCAAAATTGACACCCATATAGTTCTCTATAGTTATATGACAACTATAACTAATTTCTCAATCATTCGTGATCCTCTTGAAGAATTCCCAAGAACAAATAAAGACCAGATGTATGGGCACTAAATTTTTGGCCAAAGAACACCCAAAACATAAGGGCTCTAGTCTGTACAGTTCACTTGGAATATCTAAGCCAACAAGAAGATCGAGGATTGGCAAACACAGCTAAAACTAAACATATATCCAATTAATTTAAATACTCATCATATATTCACATACACTGATACACATATATAGAAACACAATGCAATACTACTTAGAAAGTACTATGTCACACATTTAAAACAACAATGACCAAACAAGTACTATGTCTGACATTAAAAATATGAGTGACGCTCCTGTGAGACCTTCTCACACATCTTTATCTAGAATAAAAATGTAATACTGATCAAGAATGAAGTGTTTATTACTTATAAAAAGAAAATGTAATACTTTTAAATCAAAATGTAAAAGTATTACATTTTCCTTCAAAAATATTACACTTTCTCTTATAAGTAAAAAACACTTTACTCTTGATTAGTATTATATTTTTAGTATAAGTATTACATTTTCAACTTGACCGACCCGTTTCACAGCACAAACAAAGATCTGCGAGACGGTCTCAAACAAGTTTTTGCCTAAAAATAATATGAATAAACAAGTTTGGCAACGTGCCCCACAACGTTTCTCTGCAAAATCTAGATCTGCAACATAGAAGCGGAACACCATTGAGTTTTTATATCACAGCAATAGATCGCAATGGTTTTCTCCTAGGAAAAGAGGCAAAGGAAATACCCAACCACAACTGCACAGAATAGCAATAAAACTGATCACCAGAATCAATCCAACGATAAACAGAGAAGATCTAAAAGTACCCAAAATTATTTATGATCTAATAAATAAAATAAACAGGCTGATTGTATATGCGTAATCGGAGAAAAGAAAAGGTTGGGATGTACCTTCAGGAAGAAGAGTAACAGAGAGGTCGGAGAGATTGAGATCAGTTGTTTGACAGGTTGAGCCGGAAAAAGGGAAATTTATATATATGGGTGATTTGGAGGAATAGACAAAACGAGGAATAATGTAACTAATATTTGTCCGCATAAGCTTAGCTCAATAATAGGTAATATTTGAGAGAAGAATAGATCATATTTATTATAAGCAGTATGTATTGATGGGCAAGGGGCTAAGCTATAAACACATCTAATTAACCAACTAGGCTAACCCCAACAATTATTCATCTTTTGCATAAATAATACTCCGTATTTGTTTATTCTCATGCTAACACTATAAATACCCTTCATCCTCTTTGTACAATTCATCTGAATAATGCAATAGAAATAAGAATTCTTCTCTTCCAGTTCCATTCTACTGTTATTATTATTATTATCATCATAATCATCATCATTATTCACAACACGTTATCAGTACAAAATCTCGGATTCAACTATTTATAGGTAAACTTTCTTTATATATTTCATAATATTTTATCCAATATCACAAATATGTCTAACCTTAAAAGTCTTGAGTTTGTAGGGCTTCATATATCTTGGAAAAATTAAATCTTTCGTGGGTATTGAATACTGAGATACATTTGTTAAATAAACCTTTATGCACTATAACTTGAATGCGGAAGCACAATTAACAATGAATCGCATGTAAATCAAATCAATCAACTAAACAATGTTCATGATTATGGATTTTTAATTAAATAGAAAAGATAGAACATACTTGGTTCCATTGGAAATGTAATCTTTAAATTGATTGAATCAAGAATATAATGATTCACCTCTCTGATCCGTATACCTTAATCACGATATGGAGACTAAAAACTTAGAGACTTGAAAACTTAGAGTTTTCTGGGTATTTATAGATGTGATGAGAAACCCTCCTTGAAGAGGAATGGGTAACTTCCTTGTAGGAATAGAAATCCTTGTAGGAATGTAAAACCTCCTTTTAGGAAACCCATAACCTTTTTCCATTATACATCTTTTATCTACAATCTTCTACATCTACAATCTACATCTACATCTACATCTACATCTACATCTACAATTTTAATAAGAGCGAATATTGTTAGGCCCTTAACTGGAACAAAAAAATGTCGGTCCTATTGTTTCTTAAAATGATTAAAATGAATGGTTCATATTATACTATTGTTTCTTAAAATGAATGGTTCTACAATTTTAATAAGAGCGAATATTGTTAGGCCCTTAACTGGAACAAAAAAATGTCGGTCCTATTGTTTCTTAAAATGATTAAAATGAATGGTTCATATTATACTATTGTTTCTTAAAATGAATGGTTCATATTATTTTTATTTTAGTATTTTTTTATTGATTTTCCTTATTTACCCTCTATTATATTATTTTCTTCCCTTAAATAACTTAAATTCCGTTAGCATAAACTTTAGTAACGGAATATTCCGTTAACTATTTATTATTTTAACTTACACATTAATTTCTATAAGAAAAGTCTTAGTTTCGAACCACATCCCAATTAGAGTTGGCATAATTGTTAAACATATACTACGAATATGTTAAAATATATTTAAAATATATATAATATAAAATTTAACATAAACTTTGTTCAAATAATTAGTCTGACTAAATACATAGCATTCAAAGTTAAGCATCAAATTAAAGATTATAAATCAAGAATTTTAAAAATCATTTGATTTTTATGCATTTAAAAGAAAAACATATTTAGGTTAAGTTTTTTTTTTTTTTTTTTTTTTTTGATTTAATTAATCTTCTTTTGATTATTTAGATTAGAAAAAAATTTAATATTTGAATTATATTTTTGCATTATTGGTATGATTTAGGTCGTTATGGTATTCATATTTTTAGTATGTATTTTTATAATGGTACAATTATTGTATATTACTTTACAAATATTATACTATTATTTTTTTATCGAACAAAATTGTTCTTACATCATTGTTAGGCCTGCACGACCTAACTACAAAATTGTTGATCATAAATACAATTACACCTGGACTCTAAAATGGTAGGATCATTTTCTAACGAATGACAATGCTGACATCCCGCTGGCTCTAATTGAACAAGTTTAGACATCAGAATTTTATCAATGCATGAAAACTTCTAAAGAAATTTGTAAGTTAATTTTTACTATATTATTATAACAATATCAATTGTAACTATATATTTTAAATTATTTATTATATCCTATATTGACAGGAATTGTAACAATTGTCATTGACACACTCTCAAAACAATTTGTCTCAACAACGAATGTAAACTAAAAAAAAAAAAATCAACAATTGCGTTATTGTTGATGAAAAGTATGTATGTCACTTTATTACTCTTATTAAACTAAAATAAAGTAGTAGCTACAACAAAAAATAATACATATGCATTTAATTAATTTAGAATTAGATGTCTATAATGCCTTTATTTAAAAAAAAAAAATCTTCATTATAAAAAAATTAAAAATAGATATAATTTCATTAGTTATATTATCTTTATTTTCTACAATTCAAAGATTCATTACCTTCAAATTTATTAATTTATTATATTCACGGCATTGTCCATTGTCTTCTTTTTACATTATCTTGTAATTAAATATCAAAGTTATCCTTCAAAAAAAAAAAAAAATATCAAAGTTATAATACAAAATACATTATATATATTTATTTACCAAGTATTTTATACAAATATAATAAATATTAATATTTTGTTCAATACTTTCACATGATAACCTACGACACACATCTCACAATGCATGAAACATGTAGGGGAAAACTACCACTACCAAATATTGATTAGAAAATTCAATAAATATTATCTTGCATTTATATATTTTGAATTACCGATTTAAATAAACAAATTCAATATTGATTTACATATGCATGAACATCTCCGATATAATATTGCGTTGATATACTTTGAAATACTTATTAAAAATAATAATTGGGCATTATCCCATTCGCGCAAAGCGCGTAAAAAAACTAGTAATCCTTATAAACTTAAATTTTAACAGAATGAGAGGGAGGGAATTTCACCTGTAATTCCGCCTTTACACATCACTAATCATCAACGTTAGTACCTTATGGAATTACAACATTTATTATATAAAACAGTGTTAGGAAATAATTATTTCTAACCGTCTCCCACTTGATTCATATAAGCATAACACCTTTATTATATGAATCAACGTTAGGAATAAATTATTTCTGACAATCTCCCACTTGATTCATATAAGCGTGACTTTACAATTTTCAATCCTTAATTTGAGCTCACTTAATATGAAAATATAAAAGCCACAACCTTATCGAACTTTATTAACCGAATCATGGCGGTTACAGGCCTGACATAACGTCTCGCTCCCTTCCATGTATCACAGTTAATAAAAATTTGAACCACAATAATAAGGTAAAATCCAAAAGTACCTTATTCCTTATGTCTTAAACATGACCATTGTTATCACTTCTGAATTATGCATAAATAAGTGATCAACATCAACCATAACAAAATCAAAATCTGAATATATATCTTAGAGTATCATCAACTTGATGTGCCAATCAAACATAAATCCATACATGTATGGCAGAGTTAACCGTTATACAAGGACTTTACCAGTATGCCCATCTTTCCAACATGCTCAATGAAGGTCATGAGCGTCCAATTCCTTAATCAACGGATCCATGATCATAAGATCAGTGCCAATATGCACGATTGATACTCTTTGATTTTGTACCTTCTTCTTAACAGACAGAAATTTCAAATCCATGTGCTTGGCACCTCTAGTATACTGTCGTTCTTTGAAAAGAACATAGTTGTCATATTATCACAATGAATCCTCAATGGTTTGGCTATAGTGTCAACAATGCTCAAACCATAAATGAAATTACGCAGCCATGTAGGGGTGACCGCAGTTCTGGTTCCGGTTCCGCAAATAGACAAACTGGAACCGGAACCTTATAGTAAGGTTCCGGTTCCGGTTCTAACCAGATTTATTTCAAAAAAATATTTAAAAAAAAGCCTATAATTTATATTTTTTTCCAGTTTGGAACTAGAACCGCCGGTTCCTGTTCCTTTTCTTCTCGAACCTTAACCGGAACCGTACGGACGACTCGGTTCTGGTTCCGGTTCAACAGTACACGGTTCGGTTCGAACCGTGGTCATGCCTAGCCATGATCATTGAATTGTAGCCTCAAAGCATGCTACAAATTCTGCCTTTATAGTGGAAGTCGCAATGACAGGCTCCTTCACACTCATCCAAGATATTGCTCCATGAGCAAGTGGAAAAATATATCCGAATGTGAATTTTCAGGTATCCAAACATCCGGCATAGTCTGAATCCGAATAACCTATAACCTCCATGTTTATTCGTTCCTTTTATAGGTGAGTATGTGGTCCTTAGTGCCTTGTAAGTATCACATGACCCTCTTTGCAGTTTTCCAGTTTATATATTTCTAAAACTTTGTTAATGTGAGTCTTTTAGGATGAACCTAAAATCCCATGTGATCTATCACGGAATATTTCTTATTCCAATCACATATGAAGTCTCACTCATATCCTTCATTTCAAAGTTCTTAGAAAGATATTCCTTAACATCACGCAACATCCCTTTATTATTAGCAGCAAGAAGAATGTCGTCAACATGTAATACTAGGATTACAAACTTGCTTCCATTAAACCTTTATGTAGATACACTGATCAACAGTGATCTCTACAAAACCAAATGACAATTTCAAGTACCATTGTCTAGAAGCATGTTTTAATCCATAGATCGACTTCTTCAATCTACATACCAGATTTTCCTTTCCTGTGGCCATGAAGCCTCGCGGCTAATCCATGTATACTTCCTCTTTTAATTTATCATTCAGAAATGCAATTTTAACAACCATTTGGCAGAGCTCAAGAACAGAATGAGCCACCAAAGCCAAAATAATTCTCAAGGAGAATTATTATCATGTATGGCTTGGTTAAAAGAGCTAGATAATTATCAATGCTCAAGTCACTTTCATGCTCAAGTGCACAAACAATGTAGTTATCAGGAATGTCTAATCTTTTCTGTCTAGTAGATCTCCTTAATGCCTCTTCCTGTTGAAGTTGCACTTGATCATCAGCTTGAGCTTCAACCTCATCTTCATTTATAATAGCTTCCTCATGTGGAATGGGAGCGTCTAGATGCTGTTGTTCCAAAGTATTTTCCATAAGGCTGCACTGCAGCAATAGGAACTACATCATGGAAAAAGGATCACTTGATGCATCTGAATCCATCAATGACTCCTTAATCTCAACATTACGAGCTCCCACACTCCCACGGACTTCGCCATTTTAAATGAAGCGAGCATCACCAGACTCAACAATCCGCGTACTTATGATTAAGACAATAAACATGTACCCTTTAGACCTTTCTAGATATCCAATGAAATAACCGTTAATGGTTTTGGAATCCAATTTATTTTCATTTGGATGATATATATCCTCACTTCAGCTTGATAGCCTCAACTGTGAAGATGCCTCAAACTAGATTTCCTTCTTGTCCACAGTTCATAAGGTGTTTTAGAAACAGCCTTACTAGGAACCCTATTGAGTAAGTATGTTGTTGTCCTTAATGCATATATCCACAATGAAATAGACAATGTACATTTATTGACCATACTCCTAACCATTTACCTTAGAGTACAATTTCGCCTTTCTGCCACACCATTTTGTTATTGTGTGCTTGGCATTGTGTATTGCTCACAAATGCCCTTAAATTCGAGGAATTTCTTAAATGGACCAGGAATTTGTCCAACTTTTGATGTTTTCCCATAATACACATCACCTTTATATGATCTAATTGTCTTTACCTTTCTATTTAACTGACTCTCAACTTCAAATATTAATGTCTCTAGGTCATCCACAAACTGAGATCTTTCACGCAGTAAATAGATGTAACAGTACCCAGAATGATCATCAATAAAGGTAATAAAGTATTTATCACCGTCCCAAGATGGAACATCAAAAAAGGAACCACAGATATCTGTATGTGTTAAATCACGTAATCTTGAGCTTCTTGTGGCTGAGTGTACTGATACATGACTGACTTGTTTTTACCTTTATGCAATCGACGCATGCATCATTCCCGTCAGTAAAATCTAATTGAGACAAAACTCCAACCTTAATAAGTCTAAATATCCTTTCTTTAGATATATGACAAAGCCTTTTATACCACAAGTCAGCTGAAGATAGGTCTTAGAAATGTATTTGTATTCTAATCAATCTCTAAAATCTGTAATTGTTATCCGAGATTTATACTTCAATCTGTATTTATAGTTAGAATGAAAGCAGTGTTTATAGGTAGAACAAAAGTAGTGTTTATAGGTCGAATGAAAGTAGTGTTTATAGCTATTATTTAATGTTATCATTTCAGATAACAAAGAGACTCCCAGCGATTGAATTTAGAAACCTAAACTGATTGAACAATTCTCAAAAAGTCTGCCACATTTTTAATACAATAAGTCTCATAAACGCAGCCAAATTCTTAACAACCAAAACGTCATCGTATTTACTTGGCGGGAATTGGAGCCAAAAAATTGTGGCCATAGGATTCTGCTTTATTATATATAAAGATAAAGATAAAGATAAAGATTCGTATGTTAAAATAATACTAATTATGAGATTATGTTGTGTATTTATTGATATTATCAGTATAGTACCCACGCGATGCACGAGATAAATATTGTTAAATTTATTGTCTAATTGTGTAAAATAATTAAGATTTAATTTAATACGTTCAGAGACTCTAAAATAAAAAAGTATAAAATTATTTTAATTTAGGAAAAATGATTTCACAAATTGCAAAGTATAAAACACTAATAGAACCGTGAATTTCACAAAGCCATGGATTACTTGGATAACGAGGCCTTAAGATCTATATACGCGATCTACGATTTCATTTCATGAATCCGGATCGCAGCACAGAGAGAAAGGGGTTTAGAGAGAAGCAGGAGCGCATCACAGAGCAAGGAAGACGAATCGTCTGGCGTTATTGTCTTAGTGTTTGGTTTTCCTAATATATATTTGGGCTAATGGGTTCAGGTTATGGGCTACTAAGTGCAAACCTAATATCAGTCTTTATAGTTTATATCAAGCCTGATATGTATTTTTTAATGCTAATTTATATTGGACTCATAATTTATGTTTTTGGATATTAGACTTGAATATTATTGTAAGCCTAAACTATATATAACTATGATTTTAACATTGAATACTAATGTTGGGCACTTAATTTTGCGCATCACGCATAGAAAAGACTAGGGGACCGTTTACTAACTGGAAATTTCTGGAAATTTCCAGAAACTAGAAAATTGAAAACAGAAAACATGTTTACTAACACAGTTTCCATTTTGAAAACTGAAAATAATTTCTGGAAATTTTTGAAAAACTGAAACACTTAAAAACTGTTTTCGAAATGGAAAACAGAATCATCTATTATCTATTTAGTTATATGTCACTATAACCACATTACTATGGTTACATTCATTATCATCTTATTTTACTTATCACCATCTTCTATCTTTTCTACTTACTTTACTTATTTAAACATAATGTATTTGCTTATACTTTAAAGTTAGACATTATTTACATTATCAAAATTAAGAATTAAATTCTATATAATGTTTTAGATTTTGATTGAACTCAATAAATTATTAGTTCAACTATTTTTAATTATGTTATATCATAATACAAGTTCGGTCCAGATATCGGATATTGAAATCTCACATATATTAGAATTCAAAGTGAAAGTTATATATTCATATACATGTCATTCAAATGAATATATCCAAAAAAAATATTTTAAATATTAGCTCAAAAATATTAATATTATCTAAACTAAATTTTAAGTGAAAACTGAAAAATTAGAAAACAGAGAACAATTTTCTGAATATAATTCTTATATTTGAAAGTTATGAGTAAGTGGATCGGAATATAATTCTTATATTTGAAAGTTATGAGTTTAGTTCTTACTCATCGTGAAAGTAGCTAGTCATATCAATTTCAGATGGTTTTATTGGGATAGGGTCCCCCATAAACCGGGTACAGAACAGGGGTAGGGCGTTAGGCCCAAATAATGCGTACAAAAGCCCGAGGTACAGGTCTAGAATGACGGCCCAAATACAAGGAACAAGGCCCAGAGGATGGGCTATAGCTGACTACGCTACGGATAGGAATCGAACCCAAGTGACTGGATTGAGAATATGAGATCAAGACCACTAGACCGTAGTTCCTGTTGTGTCTGAGTTGCCATTTGCCAGGAGTCCAGGACCCATGTTTATAGCTTGCTCCCCCTCCCCCCCTTCAGACTTCCACGTGCCCCACGTTACTCAAATCCCACTCCCCCTTTTCCAGTATATCTCCCCGCACGTTCACCACACCTCCTCAACTCCCGCTCTCCTACGCACACCCCGCACACACGTGCACCCCCCACACCGTGCGGCGACCACCCCCGCAATGGGGGCGCCGAGCCCGCGCACGGCCGCATGCTGGGCGCGCCGGCCAGGCCAGCGGCGTGGCACCCCGCCCCCACGATGGGGCGCCGGGGCCGCGCGCTGGCAATGTCTTCGCCGGCCAGTCCGGCGGCGTGGCACCCCGCCCCCGCGATGGTGGCGCCGAGGCCACGCCCAGCCGCGGCACCCTGCCCCTGCGATGGGGGCGCTGGGACCACGCCCAGCCGCACGCTGGCCGCGCCATCGCCGCCTGGGGCCAACGTCCCAGTCGACGGTCCTGTCGGCCACGTCGCCGGCGGCTAGTGTCGGCCGGCCGGCCTGGCGACGTGGCACCTTACCCGGCCTAGAGAACCCCTCTACTCCTGGCCCAACAACGCAGCTTGTTTTGGTCCTCTGGCTCATACCCAACATCCACCTCAATCAGAATAAGCCTTTTGTTTTGCAAACAAAAATGAATAGCATTTATATGCAACAGTGATGAAAATTTTACTTTCTTAATTAAAACATGTATATTTTGTCTGACATTAATGGATATAACTATAGATTTACTATCTTGCTACTGTGAGTCTATGGCATTAAGATGATAATATTTTACTCTTTTAAACTTTAATTTTATGAGAGAAAAAATGTACATTATAATTCAAAATGTTAAATATAGAAGTAGACCATATTTCCCGTTAAACCCTTAAGAACCCTAAGAGAAATGGGCTCCAAACCCTTCTACCAAAGCCTCAGCCTAGTGATAAAGGTTTGTATGGCCATTAGAAGACATTTCTAATTACAAAAACACATGGACCAAATGGGAATTGAAGAAACAACTAGGTCTTAAAGCGAGTCTCGACACACAAGGATAGTTTACAAAGAAGGTGAAGCAGGAGGGGTAGCCACAATTTGACAAAAATACCCCATTGGTTTGAGAAAGAATATAAGACCAAAGAAAAAAAAAAATCATATCAAAAGACCAAATATAGTGCTTCTTCAACAAATTGTAAATACCCCACGGGTCAATTACTAGTATATTACTATATTATAATTCAAAAGTAAAAAGTATATATTTTATATACATGTTATTCAAATGATCAAATATATCCAAAAATATTTTAAATATTAACTAAAAAATATTAATATTATCTAAACTAAATTTTGGGTGAACTTAATATTGGTTATTGGTTCTGATATATTTTTAGTTATGTTATATATATATATATATATATATATATATATATATATTTGGTTCCGATATTAAATATAAAAAAAAAATACATATATTCGATATAAAAGTAAAAACTATATTTATTCTATTTAAATCAAATATATCTCAAAATATTTTTAATATAAAATCTAAAAACACTCAAAATTAAATTTGTGTTAATTTACGTTAATTTAAAAAAAAATGTTAATTTTACTAAACAGAAAATAAAGAATGAAAAAAATTAAAAAATAAAAACCAAAAAATAGTTTCCCTTAATAAACGGGTCTATAGCTTTTCAGGAAATTCCTATGTACCCATAACACAGGCATAATTCAACTGGGGATTGTCCTAAAATCCTCGTAGTTGACGTCAAACCTACAATTTTGACTCTTATATGGAAACACTTGACTTGCTTCGTACTTTACATTTTACCAAACATTCCTGCCTAACATTGTTTTCTATAAAATCCCTGTATCTAGACATTTCTCATTTATACTCTACCAAATGCTATAAGGAAAAAAAAAAAAAAAAAAAAAAAAAAAAAAAAAAGGAAAAAGAATTATATTATTATCACTTTGCCCCTATAATTTGAGTCAGTACTCCACAATTCATGGATTTAATTACATTTTTAGATAGAGTAAGTAAAAATCTACTAACTGATTTATCAATTAATATATCCTATTAAATAAATAATTACAGCTTCTTAATAAATAAGAGATTAAAGTAGTCATAAATAACAACATTAAAATATTTTACTAACTTCATAAATAGGGTTATTAACGAACCGAACATAAACGAACGGAGGTTGTACGTGTTCATTTGTTAAGGTTTTTGAAAATCCTGTTTGTGTTCGTTTGTTAAGCGTTCATTAGTGTTTGTTAACGTTCGCGAACATGTTCACAAACATGTTTGTTAACAAGCACGTTCACGAACATGTATTGTTTGCGTTCATAAACACGTTTTTGAATGCTTAATAACCAAACATATGAACATGTTCATGATCACAATTCGTTCGTGAACAATAAATAATTTATGTTCACGAAAAATAACCAAACACGTAACACAACTACAAAGAGAATACAAACAAATATTAAACGAACACAAACGAGCTTGTTCGCGAACATTATTAAACGAACACAAACGAGCTTGTTCACGATCTCTTAGCAAACGAGCTTACAACTGTTCAAACTTTGTTCGTTTATAAACCAAGCTCTAAATTTTGTTTGTTAATGTTCGTTTACCTTAATAAACGAACGCTTACCGAGCACGAACACGAGTAGTTTACTGAAAGTTCTGTTCGCTAACACCCCTATTCATAAATAAAGTTTGAACTCCAATCTCAATATTTTTTTTATTTAATTCGGTAAGAATGTAAAGTCTTAAAATTTATATTAAAAAGGAAAAAGTGTCAAATAGACCCTTGAACTTTATTCAAAAAGTCAATTCTACCCTTAAGTTTTCAAAAATTGCAATTAAACCCATGAATATAATATGTTATTTGGATGCATTGAAGCCCAAAAAACAGTTAGTAACCTGTAATTACAGGTTACCTAGGGTTCCGACGACTTTTCCTACACTTTCCGACAATAGTTGGTCTGCTTTCTCCAATCGTCAAGAAGGCGACCAACTGGTCTACCTTCTCCTTTGCCTGAGAAGACGACCAAGTGATTATTGCCGGAAAGTGTAGGAAAGGTCGCCGGAACCCTATGTAACCTATAATTATAGGTTACCAACCGGTTTCTGGAATTCAATACTTCCAAATAACATGTTTATAGGTTTAATTGCAACTTTTGAAAGTGACTTTTTGAGTAAAGTTCAATGTCTTATTTTATCCTTTTCCTTATAAAAAAAAAAAAAAACAAAAAACAAGTGTTCTAATATATAAGCATAAGGGGTACAATGTGAATATTTTCATATTATTGGGGTCTAGTGAAATTACTTCTAAATAATACTTTTAACAAAAAAATAAAAAGAGAGAAATTTATTAAAAAATTCCACCGTGCCATCAGACAACCAAACCACATTAGCATTCTCTGTATCTTTTCTTTGTTTATTCCAATATTTGCTGCTCTTTTGTTTTAAGAGGTTTTCTTTTAAATTCGAAAATTATTCTTAGCAATCCAGAATATATATTTGTATCATATGATCTATATTTAGTAGCCAAAAAAAAAAGAGAAAAAAAAAATTAATGATAAGTTATTTTGAGAGAAATATAATACTCTTTATAATTTAAATTATGGTCACGCTCGTGTATGACCGTCTCACGAATCCTTATTCGTGTGATGGATCATTCAATATAAAAACCTAATACTAATTCAGAAGAAACTGTTTGTTACTTTTGAGGATAACGTAATATTTTTACATTTTAATATAAAAGTATTTTTATCAAAATTATTCTATTTTCTTACCCCAAAAGGCTAAATTTTCAACCCTAAGAGGCCCCACACTCCGACCCGACAGAAGATGTGGAAAAATATTCTATTTTCTTTTTATAAGTAATGTTGGCAAGTATTTGTTATTTATAAGAAAAAATATAATGTTTTTAAATCAAAATGTAAAAATATTACATTTTATCATATAAGTAATAAATATTTTATTTATTATTAATATTACATTTTATAAGTATTGTATTTTATTTTGATCTGATTTTCTCATGGATATGAATTCGTAAAACATTCTCATACAATTTTTTGCCTTGCTTTTAACATTTTGAGTTATGGTTTTTTTTTTAAAACAACTATATAAAATATAAAAAACTATATATTTAAAATATTGTTTATATTAAAATTTTTAGTTTATTAAAATTAAAATAATAAATATAAGAAAACAAAGTGAGAAAAGACTAGTATATAAATCAAATTTCCAGATTTCCAAATCCATCACCGTCCTATTGCACGTCGTCGTTGTCGTCCTTCTCCTCCTCTTCCCCACCCCACCAGGCTTCACCTTCCTCTCTTGATCTCTCTGTGTAGTTTCTCTGCTGGGTCAAGACCTATATACACACAAGACGTACACGTAGATACGTATATACATATCGTTTGTCTTGTGTGTATATAGGCGCGGAAGGAAGAAGAAAGCAATGATGAGAAGTAGGCACAACGCTAAAGTTTCTGCGAAATGGATACCCCTTTTCTCCATTGCTTTCTTCTTCCTTGGTATGCTTTACACAAACAGGTCTGACCATAGCTCAATGGCTTCTATCTTCTTCTTCTTCTTCTTCTTTTTTTTAAAAAAAAATATTTTTTACCTGTTTTTTGGTTCAATTTCGGATTTGTTTTGGCTGCACAACTCTGATTGATTTTTGTCTTTTTGAATTTTGAATTTGTTTCGAGCTTTTGCGTTTTGATTGTGTTGTTGATGGATCTGCTTTTCGAACAGGATATGGGCCCCACCGGAATCCACCAATCAGCTCATTGCTCAGCACAGACGTGACCAAGAATTGCAAGTGATTTCTGAGGACTGCACGACTATGAAGGTATGTTTTGAATCTAGTTCTTATTTTTTGAATATTTTACTTTCTGAATTTTGAATTGAGTTTTAGATTCTTGTTTTTTTTTGTTTATTACTATCTTTTTGGAGTTGAAGTTGATAGTAGATTTTAGTTTTGTGTACATGCCTTAATATGAATCTTTCAATATTCTGTGTACTAGAAACCTGGGCAAGAAAAGGATGTGATGCAAGAGGTGTACAAAACCCACGAAGCAATTCAGTGAGTCTTGAATTCCTAGCAGTATATGCTTCCTCTTTTCTGACCTGCAATAAATGCTTGTGCTCTTATTTATTTATTTATTTATTTAAATGGCTGTTTCTTTTTCCTTTTTATTTTATTGTGGGTGTGAGTGGTGTTTAGATCTCTGGACAAGTCAATTTCAATGCTTCAGATGGAGTTAGCAGCTACTAGGAGTACTCAGGAGATGAAGAAATCTGATGGGTCTGATGAGTCTCCTCAATCAGAAGATGGGCCTCCAAGGAAGAAAGTATTTGTTGTTATTGGGATTAATACTGCTTTCAGTAGTAGGAAGAGGCGGGATTCTGTGAGAGAAACGTGGATGCCTCAAGGTATTAATTGCTTTTGATGGCCACGTTTTGTTATTTCACTTATTTCAATATGTTCAATACAGATCTTGGATATGGTCTTGCTTTGTTTTGAAAAAGTGTTGTTTCTGGTGGTCTGATTAGGGGAAAAGCTTCTCAAGTTGGAGCAAGAGAAGGGGATTGTTATCAGATTCACGATTGGGCATAGGTATTTTGCTTTTCTAAAATTTTTCACCATATGGCATGTGGTCAGTCTCTTCAGCAGTATATTGTATTTTTTGCAGTTAATTTGTTTAGGCAGGTTGCTGATGTCTAAATTGCAAAAAATTTAAAGGCTTTGAGCCTATACCTTTGCATTCTCTGTTAGTAAAGCTGTTCCACTTTGATTGTTATTCATCCCTGTACAAATCAGTAGAGTTTTATCATCAGTTCATCACATATATTTCCATTTATCTACAATTATTAAATATTAAATTGAAATAATTACTCCTATGATTTTCAAGGGGAAACCAAACTGAAACATTTAAACGTTACTGCACCACCTCACAATTGTTATTGAAGCTTCCTTGGCTTGGACAAAGAGTCAGATGACAGATCTGGTTCTTGTGCATTAAACAATAGCTGGAATAAAAGGGATAAATAATCAGTATCCCCAACTTTCTTGCACCTTTTTGTTCTTTGTCGGACTACAAACATTTCTCTTGAACTGTTCATCACCCTACTTGATAGAAAATTTCTTACATTATAATCCTGAACCATTAAATCTCTTGGGAAAACTATAGGGCTTACCAGGTCAACCTTCTTTGGTACCTTGCAAACATGAAATAATCTTTCTACTTTTCACCAAACAATTACCTTATCTGTCTTACAGTTCATTACTTCAAAATATTAGGGCTACTAGTCCTCTCTTTAAACCCTCCTGCCTCATAGCCTTATGGCCCCAACCTACAAGCTCCTTCGATTCCTAACTATCTTCCCCTAGTTAGTCTACCAGTTAACAGTGCTCCCTGTAGAATATTCAAGTCTGTTCAAATTGTTGTTCTACCTTTGCCAAGTCCAACATTTTCTGGCTTACCACTAGTGTACCTAGTGTCCCTAGTGTCATATTCCAATCTTGTACACATATCAAGAAGCAACTGGTCAATACTTCTCTTTGCCAATTCAAGCACTTTCAAGGCCTGAGATTTTACCTGTCACAAAAAATACTTGGTAAAGTGTTAATGTGCCATGAGGAAAAATGAATTTGATATCTTGCTATTGTCCTCCAGAAGTTTTCTGATTGAGTAACTCAACAGCTTCAGTTTCTGAAATTGATTTCATGTTTCAGTAAAGGCATAAAGTATTTGAAAATTACTGCAGTAATCAATTACAAGTCTATGGTTTTAAGCAGGGAATGCCAGTAAAATGCTCATTGTTTTTCATAAAATTTACCAAAGGGAATTCACTTCACATTCTTGATGATCTGTGCAAAGATATGGTTTTGCATTCTCTATCTCTGCCTCTCCCTTGTCCCCTTGTCAGTTTTATTATTGTATGAAAATGGTATGACTCATTCAACTAAATATTCAACTTATTGGGAATTTCTGATTTGCATTCTAAATTATATTCTCAATGGGGTCTTAGATGGATGTGAAGGAATTGACAAAGTATCTATTTTGATGAACACAGTGCAACATCTAATAGCATTCTGGACCGTGCTATTGATTCTGAAGAAGCTCAACATAAAGACTTTCTCAGGCTGGTAAATTGCATACCAAATGGATGTTGCTTATGGAAGATTATATTTTTGGAATAATTACAAATTTGCATGCCAATGCACAAAATATTTCAGGAGCACGTTGAGGGATATCACGAACTTTCTGCAAAAACCAAGATATTCTTTTCTACTGCTGTTGCAAAGTGGGATGCCGATTTCTATGTCAAGGTTGATGATGATGTCCATGTCAATTTGGGTACACACATTACACTGCTTATATATTTTAATTCTGTACAGTCCTATGATTTGGCATAATGGAAATATAGGTTGTATCTTATTGGGTGATTCTTACAGGTATGCTCGCTGCAACTCTTGGCCGCCACCGGTCGAAGCCCAGAGTTTACATTGGGTGTATGAAATCTGGACCTGTTCTTTCCCAAAAGTAATTTGGCGTTTTTCTTTCACTTCGTAATGTTCTTTAACTTCTTTTCCTGTAATTCATTCAGGATATATATATTAACTTTGATTATCTTCGTCAGGAATGTCAAATACCATGAACCAGAGTCTTGGAAATTTGGAGAAGAAGGGAACAAATACTTTCGACATGCTACTGGGCAAATTTATGCCATTTCAAAGGATTTAGCTACATACATTTCAATCAACCAGTGAGCTTTTCATTTCATTAATTTTTTTAAAGATCCAAATTGATGGCTGGATTCTTTAAACATATAATTAAATTTCTCAAAATGGCTATTGGAGCAAAAATTTTCATCTGATTGTCATTACGTCTTAAATATATGTTTAAAACTTGAAAGCTTGCCAAACAATATGATACCAGAATTCTTGAATAAGTTGTTTCTGTGGTTTGCTTGAATATTCTTGTAAATTTTAAGCTTTTATAACTGCGAGTGTAGGCCAATCTTGCACAAGTATGCTAATGAAGATGTTTCCCTGGGTGCTTGGTTCATTGGTCTTGAAGTTGACCATATTGATGAACGAACCATGTGTTGTGGAACTCCACCAGGTATTTCTCTTATACTGACATTTAACATTAGTAAAAGTTGCATTCAATTGAAGACTTGAATTGTTTTGCTCAAATGTGGAATGTAGAGTGATTTCAAATTAGAAGGCATGAAACCCAAACCTGAAGAATCAAGAATGTGTAATTGCAATACCGATGAATCTTATTGGAATTTTTCAAATGAAGTTTCTGCAAAATTCACCCTTTAGTATTATTCTCTTACCAACCAAACAAATGATCACCATTTGGATCATATAACCCGGGGGGTGTGGTTGAGTGGAAAGAGACTCCATCCATCCTTAACCAAAGGTCAAGGGTTCGATCCTTGGCTTTGGGTATGGAGCAGCTTTAAATCTCCAGGCCAGCTATCCCACCCAATAGAGGTGCCTACAATTCAGCGAGGGGATTAGCCACTGTGTCCGACGGTGGAAACCTTGGGCTACATCCAAAAAAAAAAAAAAAAAAAACCATTTGGATCATATCCACTATGAAAACTCCGCATGGTGCTGATTGGCAATGAGCAGCACTCTTTTGGCAGATTATATTTACTCAGAACAAAATTCTTGTTTTTTTTTTTTTTTTTTTTTTTTTTTTTTAAAGCATTGGCTAGCAGAGAGAGAGAGAGAGAGAGAGGGAGCAACCACCCTTACAGAAATCACAAACTCACCTCCACAGCCTCATTCTTTTCTTCTGACCTTTCTTTATGTCCTCCCTTTATTATGGCTGGATTTATATACCCTTTTTGCTGGTTCATTGCAGACTGTGAGTGGAAGGCCCAGGCAGGCAATGTATGTGTAGCTTCCTTCGACTGGAGCTGCAGTGGAATTTGCAAATCAGTAGAGAAGATAAAGTTTGTGCATGAAAAGTGTGGCGAGGGTGAAGAAACTCTCTGGAATGCCCTATTCTAGACTTCTAGTTCAACAAGGGATTTCTGGCAAGCTAAGAAGCTGTAATTCAAGGTCAGGCCTTTGGGGGCATATATAGATCACAGCATGCAATGTATGATGTAAGAATTATAGCTGTTGACTAACCTTTATTACCAGAAAGGGAGAGATCAAGATTTGGGTGTAGATATTAGATCTGTTGTTGCCTAGATGTGGGTTTGGGGAAGGGGAGGATAAAGCTTATAGCTTTGTGAAGGGAGACATTCAAATATTGAGTTATTCAAATATGTTGGGTTTATTGAGTATTTGTAAGTGCAGTGGTATTTTTTCTGGTTCCACGTTTGACAATAAAAATTCTATGATGAAATGACCCTCTGTAGCAACTAGGGGTGGGAATAGGCCAGGCCCCTTGTAGGGGCCTATGTTCTGGCCTAATTAAAGCCTAGTTAGGCCTAGCTCGTTTAGTAAAAATGTCAGGCTTGAGTCAATTTCAAAGCCTATTAAACTAAACAGGCCAGGCCTATATATACCAGGCTCGGCCTTCAGGCCTATAGGCCTGGCCTATATATATATATATATATATATATATATATATATATATATATATATTTACCCCAAGTATAGTTACATATATAACCCCAAGTATATATAATTACCAAACCTTAACCCTCTACCTCCAAAATCTCATTCTAAATTATGATTCAACTATAAACATTGCTGTTAATCCTGCTATAAGTGTTCTTATTGTGTAATTTTTTTATTAACTGTCCTTACTATCATAATATTTAATGAAATGTCGCAACTTAATTATGTGGGTTGATTGTTAATTATTTATGATATTATATAGGATAACAAACAATAATACAATTGAATTTATTTCTAAACAAGTTAATGAGCATGTTGAAGTCGTGACTTGTTTTATTTTATTTTATATTTATTTGCTATTATGTTTGCATTGTAATGATATACTTATGTAATTATGTATTAGTTTTGTATTAGATACATTTCTTATATTATTTAGATATACTAAAGTTTTTAAAAAGTCTTAACAAATAAGCTTTAATAGGCTCAAGGTAGGACTTACTTTAAGCATTTTTAATGACCTAAATATTAAACAGGCTTTTAAAAAGGCTTCAGACCAGGCCAGGCTAATTGCAGGTTCAGGCTTGAGCCTAACAAAAAGCCTACATACAGGCTCAGGCCCAGGCCTAGGCTTTAGATTTTCATAACAGGCCCAGGCCTAATTTTCCAAAGCTCGGCTCGGCTCGGCCTATTTCCACCCCTAGTAGCAACTGAGTCTGTGTAGAAGACTTGAATATTTTGAGTTTAATTTTTCAAAGTTGGATAGTATTTGTTAGTGCAGTGCTGATGCTTTTTAAAGCCATAATATATATATAGGGCATATTTCCCGTGTGGTCAGGCATTAACGTACGGTCCGTGCGGACGCACCATTAGTTAGCAAACATGTACCAATAGTGTTAAAAATTACACAATAAAAAATGCACCAAAAAACGCACCATTAGGTACGCATCACCATAAAACGCATCATTATGCACGTATTCAAAAACGCACAATTAAGTGTGGGGAGGTATGGTGCATTTTTTGAGTGTGTGATGCGTTTTGTGGTGTATTGGTGCATTTTATTATTGTGCATGTATTTTTTTTAAAACATATTGGTGCGTTTTTACATAACTAATGATGCGTCTGCACCGACCACACGTTAAGACATGGTGTGTGTGTGTGTGTGTGTGTGTGTGTGTGTATGTATATGTATATTTATATTATACATTATACATTATTGACTTGTTGTTTAAATTTTGAAATTTAAATTATTAGTGAAAATAAATAAATAATTATGTGTACAATAAATTGACAGAAACCTCTGAGCTTGGTGCGGCGCCAATAGTGACGCTTAGCGAATAGTACTGTCGGTGCGCATGCGGATCCAAATAGGGGATTGGCCTGTTCTGCCTCCACTTCTTCTCTAGCTTCTTCATGCTTGAAAACTCTCCGATTAGGGCTATGAGGAGTGGCGGAAACAGAAGAGCACCGGAGAAATGAAAAAGAAGCGAGAAAGAAGAAAGAAAAAGGAATGTGAAATGAAGAGAGAAAAAAGAGGCGGGCTATCTAGGTGATTTTTTAAAAATAAAATCACTTTGAAAACTCATATATTTTTTTTTTAAAAATTATTTTTCTTTCCGTGACACCTCCAGGTGGCGCTAGAGGTGGCCACGAGCCGGTTCATAACCGAACCAGTCCTGAATCGGCTCGGAATAAGTTGGACCTGGGTTTCACCGAGCTTAATTTGGGCCTAGCCCGGACCAGGACCGACTAGTAAAAGGCCGGTTCAGATCCTATTAAAAAAAAGCCCGGGGCTTAGCTCGAATCGGTCCAGGATCGCGTCCAGGCACATATTAGGCCCGGACGCTGGCCCGGACTTTGGCACGGATGAGTTTGAATTGATAAATAAAGTGTTTTTAATTTTTTTTTAGATAATGCTTCTTTCAATACAAGATCTATAGAGCATTAATTGAAACCTTACATTTACTTGTTAATGGTCAATTATTATACTCATGTTCTAAATTTATGTGTTTGATAAGGACATCAAATTGATCATAGTTTGAGTAATTTTGTTGAACTAATTAGAAAATTTACTAAATGACTTAGATATAATAGAAAAAAATTAATTTTAAAATAGTGTGTGTACATGGTTTAAATACACCCACTCATTGAAATTTTATATGTAAATTTTTATGTGAAAATTGCTCTATATCATGAGGAAATAACTTCTTTGTATAATAATAATCAAACAAGTGACGCTAGCATAATTACAACTATGTGAGTTTTGATTCCTCTAAATTATTGATAATGATACGTATGAATCTTAATTGAATATATATATATATATATATATATATATATATATATATATATACATACATACATACATACATACATACATACATACATACATACATACATACATACATACATACATACATACATATATATATATATATATATATATATATATATATATATATATATATATATATATTAGCATTATTGAATGAAGTGCCATCAATTAGATATAACATTGGTTTTTAACGATAATGTTAATAAGTCAAATCTTTCTCCTTTTTTTTTTTAAAAAAATTAATTATTTTATATAAAAAAAATAATAATAAAAATTCCGGGCCTAGCCCATGATCGGCCCACGAGAGGCACGAGCCCAGGCCCGGGGTAAGCCCGACACGGGACCGACCCAAGTAATTCAGGGCCGGTCCCAGTCCGTGCTAGTCTAGGCCCAGGATCGGCCCGGAATCGGCCTAGGTCCGGACTTTGGCCACCTCTAGGTGGTGGGTGTCGCGGAAAGTATGCTTATTTTTTAAAAATTTATTTCACTTTCCGCGACATCTCTAGGTGGCGGGTGTCACAAAGAGTGTGTATATTATTTTAGTTATTTTAAAAAATTTTGAGGACTTACTGCAACACCCCTAGATGGCGGGTGTTGCAAAAAGTAATCCCGTTATTTAAAGAAATCGCTACACCTTGTAGACACAAGTGTAGCATTTTTTAAAGTATTTAATTTATTTTACACTTTTGTCACTACACACTTTTTTTTTTAACGTTACATTACACTTTTATTGAAAAAAATGTAATGTAAAGTCACACTTATATATTCATTTTTGTACTAGTGCGACTGAAAGAAAGTGCTTCTGATCTGAAGGAAGCATCTAGAAGGAGAATAGCCTAGAAGAAGATATGTGGAATCTTAATGGAGGAATAAATTAAGGGCATTTAAGACTATCTTCCACGTTCATAGGAGTTTTATTGAAGACCTTTTAAGGATGGTATCCTCAGAAGAAGTTTATATGAGGAAGAACAAAAAGAACTATTAGACCGATGCAATTTGTTTGACATCTAGAAGTCTACATGCAAGACAAATTGGTCATAAACAGGAGCAGTTCGTTTTTACCTTGGTGTGCTTATACACTGATAGGGAAGCAATCACTACCCTATAGATTTCAAGTAGCACAAGTTCATAGATAAGGCGGCAACAAATTGCGAATTGTGACCGCTTTTGGACGGCTATGACTAGCTGAGTGACAACAGTCAAATTCAAATTTCAAAGTTGGTGCTCACCCCTCATCTATAAAAGGAAAACCCAAGCTTAGAAGAAGTGTTGGATCCGTTGTTGAAAGTTAATTGAGAGAATACATTTTATGCCTACATCAACTCTTCTAAACTAATAATAAGGAATCACTTTGATTCTATCAAATCCAACACTCAGCCTACAACTATTTTTCTATTTGAAGGAAGTTGGAGGGTCAACCTAGCAAGTCAATTTGGTGATTATCCCGGTTTTATCTAGTTTTGATCAGGCAGTGATAAAGACAATGCAACCTTTTGATTAACCCTTGTCTCAAGAACTATCAATCGATAGATGTTGAAGGCTTCATTCCGCTTTGTATCTGTGTAACCAAATACTTACAGCACGTTTGGTTCACGGAATGAATTTTGAGGTAATAGGAATGCTATTCCATAAGGAATGGAATAGGCAAGGAATAGAATAGAAATTGTATTCTATTGTTTAGTTCGCGGAAGGAATAGACTTTAGGAATTATATTACAGTGTTTGGTTGATTTAAGGAATAGAAATGAAATATGTTTTAAAAGACATAAATACCCTTATAAAAATATGTGATGTTGGCGATGGTGGTGGCGGTGGTGGCGGTGGCGGTGGTGGTGATGGTGGTTGTGATCGTGGCAATGGTGGGGGGCGACGGTGGTGGTGGTGACGGTGACGGTTGTGGTAGTGGTGGTGGGGGCGGCGACGGTTGTGGCGGTGGTGGTGGTGGTGGTTCTGGTGGCGGCGGCGATGGTGGTGCTGGGGTGGTAGTGGTGGCGGCGGCGGCGATGGTAGTGGCGGTGGTGGTGGCGATGGTGGTGCTGGGGTGGTAGTGGTAGTGGTAGTGGTAGCGGTGGCAGTGGTGGGGGCGGCGGCGGTTGTGGCGATGGTGGTGGTGGCGGTGGCGACGGCGGCGGTGATGGTGGTGGTGGCAACGACGGTGGTGAAATAGGATAAATTTATATATATGATTAAAAAAAATTAGGTTAAAGAAAGGGGTAAAAAAGGAAATAGATTCTAAAATCTATTCCTGAGCGTTCAGTAATAGGCTAATACCAGGGGGGCCCTAGTAATAGCTATTACCTCATTTGAGGTAATAGGCTATTACCAGGAATATTATTCCTGGTAATAGAAATGGTTACCAAACAAAGGAATAGGCCTATTACTGGGAATGCTATGTCATTCCCAGCCTATTCCGTGAACCAAACGGGCCATTAGTGAAATCTTCCTTGAGCTTAGGGAGAATAGTGGAATAGGAAAGTACTTCCAAACCACTATACAAATTCTTTGTCTCTCTTTCTCATTCATTTTCATTACTTTTACTATTAACTAACCTCATTCTTTACACACACTACCACATCGAAATCACAAAACTTAACTACATCATTTTAATGGCAAGCTTTAAGATTTTCGATGCAAGGAGACAAATTTCCTAGCTTTAATTTTATAAACTCAAGCTCTATTAGAGCTATTTCGAAAAAGATTTTAATTAAATTGTTTAAAATTCTATTTAACCCCAATCTTCTCCCCTTCTAGACTTTTTGTTTGTAGGGACCAACAAATAGTATCAGAATAGTTATTTTAAACGATCAATCAGTTTGGTCATCTTGAGCTTATCTAAAAAAAAAAAAAAAAATCAAATTTTTTGTGTTGTAGCTTAACTTTTAAAATGCACAAAAGTATGGATTGTATTTCGAATTATTGTCAAAGAAGATTTAGAGGAATGAAAGACAAGACTCCAAACACACCTAGGAAAATTATTTTGTCTGAGGTTTATTTTATTAGGAATGAATTTATCTATAGTCTATTGCTAGGAAAATATATTTTTGTTCTCTGAATTGTGCACAATTAATGTTTCAAATTCATGCTAGCTTGTTTATTTTTGTAAAATGTTATCCTCAATCGTAGTACATACAATATTATACTTTAATTTGTAGCCATTGACGCTGCATTTAATTAGTCATTATATTCAAGGAAAAAGGTACGCAATTAAACTATTTAGGAGATAGTAATTAAGACACCAAATTCAAATAAGCTCCAAATTCATTTACAAACCCAGGAAAAAAAAAACAATTAGCATTTTTAGCAGGTTAACTGGCTTTCACTGATTGAAATGCTACATGTATTTAAATTTTTTTTTCTTCTTATTATCCTACTTGAACTACATGTAAGCTAAATATTTGACCATTTGAAGTCAAAATTTAAAGCCCTAATAATTTCCTTAATCCTCTATTTTCTTCTCCGATTCTTCATTCGCATATGCAACTATTGTTTCTCTATTTTGCACTTTTTCTATCTTTCGCGATTATTTACGATATTTTTAAATTTAAAAAAAATACTATTTACATATAATTTCTTAAACTGAAGTTTTCCTCCAATTAGAAAAAATAATCGCTTGAATAATAGTATACACTCATATATAGCTACTATGGGAATGTAGACGTGCTGATTTTATTATTACTTAGAAGTTGACATGTTTTCATTATTTTATATTTAACGATAATTAAATTTTTGAATACAAATTAGTTTATATATATATATATATATAGGCTATTTTTCTTGTGCGAACCATTATTAACATGTGAACATGTGGAAATATATATATATATATATATGGGGGTGGTGAAAGATGAGGGGCCAACTACCCACATTGTAGATCCGTCTTAATCTATATTCTATATAAAAGTAAAATCCTCCTAACAAATTTTCCCCCCAAAACTTTTGTAGTAAAACTTATTTGGTAAGTAAATGTCAAATGGAAAATAAATAAATAAATAAATAAATAATAATAATAATAATAATAATAATAATAATAATAATAATGTTATTACCTTAAATAAATAAATTATTATACTTTCTCTTAAATAAATAAATTATTATACTTTCCTTTTGAATTAGTATTTTCTACCTATAAATACAATGGCTTCTTCAATCAAAGAATCTCAGACTCATCTCTCTGCTTTCTTTTTGTATGAATTTTCTACATTTTTCTAACTATATTTTCACATACTTCAATATGTTTTGCAGTTTATATCATCTGGTATGAGTTTGAAGATACATAAGGAGACTCTGCTTCAACAAAAGGAAATTGAGGAGGAAGAGTATTTGTAACAGAACCCTATTGGTTTAGTTTTTATGGAAGATTGTAGAGATGCGATCGAAGATGATAAAGACGGTAATTTTGATAATTTTGTAAGATTTTTTGAAACTTAGAGTTAGTATGTTGACTTCGAGATTTGTACATGCCATTCAAGTTTCTATGTTTTTTTTTTTTTTACCAAGCAGAGTTCATTTTACAGCATTTCACAGCATTTTTATATATATCATTTGAGTAGAGTGTTTGTTTAACCTATTAAAAATCTCGCTATATTTGATTTTTTCTAAATTTTTGTAAAACACAAAAATAATGATTATTTAAAAAGAAGAAATAAATAACAAATACAATTTCAGATTTTGTGTTACTCCATTCACATATTAGTATAAATAAATAAAAAAGTAATAAAATAAAATACAAAGGAAATATAAAATTTTAACCAAAAATTTAATTAGAGAAACCTCCCAAAAAAATTCACGTTGTACTGAACCCAAATAGAAAAATACTGGCAATGGCACAATCATAAGGATCAAAGGGAACAATGGAAGACCCAGAAATCTAGACATCATTGATGTACCGAACAGTGATGAGAGACTCAGAAATAGGAATATCATTATGAATGAAAACGGAGATTTTCTTGACACCCGAATTTAGTTTAAGGAGAAGTTTACTCTTTAGTACAAATGTCTCCTCAATGGATTTTGTATGGTCATATAGAGTGTATTTGTACACCATGGATGAGTTCAAAATCGCATAATATTGAAATTATAAAGTGGTAAGAGATCTCAAAAAAGGTAAAACT